>NC_057795.1:401484724-401634710 GCF_018294505.1 Triticum aestivum | reverse complement strand
TGAAATTGATGCTCGAAAGAGACTGAGGCTCCGGGAAGAAGAGGGTGGGAGGGCGGGAAAACAAAGGCAACTTGGAAGGGGAAATCGACGAATATCTTGAAGAGAAAACACTGGTTGAAATCATTAAGAAAAGAAAGCAAAGACTTCACACGAGTAGGATGGATACTCGATTACGGACTTCAGCTCCGAGAAGAAAAAGGGTGGGAGGGTGGGAAAAGAAAACAACTGAGGATTGAACTTGACAACGATGAAGAGGCTCGAGTCAACTTGACGAGAAATGCACCGGATAAAAGAGCTGACGAACAACGATCAGAAAACCAACTGCGTGATCCTAAAGAAAATTTTGAAGGTGAAGAGGAGTAATACAAAACCCCTACGTCAAGATTCCTCACCAGAGCAACAAAGGGGCTGAGGAGTAAAAAGAATTCCTACTCTCCGATATAACTAGACTCCAAAAACAGTTTTCTTCTAGACTGAACGGCCAAACTACACGATCAATCAAGGGGGCTCCTAGGGTTGGTCGAGACTCTGATACCAACTTGTCATGCCCAATATGCGACCCTATCCAAAAGGAACTCGAAGTTCCCACCAAGGATAGACCCGCATATTGAAACGCTTTTGCAAGGTGGATATCATTACATCAACATTACATAATAGATGGGGATACATACATAAGGCATACAATGCCACACGAATACATCATCACAATACATAAGAGCATCATCCGACTACGGGTGAAACACAAACAGAAACTCAAACGACATCCACCCTGCTAGCCTAGGCTGCCGACCTAGAACCTATCCCCTGATCGAAGAAGAAGCAGAAGAAGAACTCCAAGACAAGCAAACATCGCTCTCGCGTCATGATCATCGTATAACCTGCACCTACAACTGTTGTTGTAGTACTCTGTGAGCCACGAGGACTCAGCAATCCCATTACCATGGGTATCAAGACTAGCAAAGCTTAAAGGGAAAGGCAGGGGGTAAAGTGGTGAGGCTGCAGCAGCGACTAAGCATATATGGTGGCTAACATACGCAAATAAGAGCGAGAAGAGAACAAGCGGAACAGTCGTGAAACTAGTAATGATCAAGAAGTGATCCTGAACTCCAACTTACGTCAAACATAACCCAAAACCGTGTTCACTTCCCGGACTCCGCCGAAAAGAGACCATCACGGCTACACACGCGGTTGATGCTTTTTAATTCGTATCTGGTGTCAAGTTATCTACAACCGGACATTAACAAATTCCCATCTGCCTATAATCGCAGGCATGGCTTTCGAAAGATTATACCCTGCAGGGGTGTTCCAACTTAGCCCATGATAAGCTCTCGCGATCAACGAAGGATATACCTTCTCCCAGGAAGACCCGATCAGACTCGGAATCCCAGTTTACAAGACATTTCAACAATGGTAAAACAAGACCAGCAAAGCCGCCCGATGCGCCGACAATCCCGATAGGAGCTGCACATATCTCATTCTCAGGGAAACACCGGATGAGACATCCTACGAGTAAAACCAGACCTTGAGTTTCCCTGAGGGGGCCCCGCAGTCTACTCGGTTCGGACCAACACTTAGACAGGCATTGGCCCGGGGGGGCTAAAATAAAGATGACCCTCGGGTTGGCCGACCCAAGGGAAAAGTATAGGTGGTGGTGAGGCAAATGGTAAAACCAAGGTTGGGCCTTGCTAGAGGAGTTTTATTCAAAGCGAACTGTCAAGGGGGCCCATAAATCACCCAACCGCGTAAGGAACGCAAAATCCGGGAACATAACACCGGTATGACGGAAACTAGGGCGGCAAGAGTGGAACAAAACACCAGGCATAAGGCCGAGTCTTCCACCCTTTACCAAGTATATAGACGCATTAATAATATAAGAGATATTGTGATACCCCAACCAAAATCCTGTCCACCATGGATCAATCTTCAACTTCAGCTGCAACTAGCAATGCTATAAGAGGGGCTGAGCAAAGCGGTAACATAGCCAAGCAACGGTTTGCTAGGAAGGGTGTCAAAGGTTAGAGGTTCATGGCAATTTGGGATGGCTTGATAAACAGGTGATAGGTAGCGCAACATAGCGATAGAACGAAGCAACTAGCATAGCAATGATAGTAGTGAGATCCAGGGTAGCGGTCATCTTGCCTGAAATCCCGCAAGGAAGAAGAACAAGTCCATGAAGAAGACGAACGGATGAAGCCGAACCAAGTGTAGACGAACGAATCCTCACGATCGCAACGAAACAGGAACTATCGAGAAGAAGCAGACAACATGGTAAACACACCACACATGAACATGACATGATGCACACACAAGCATGATGCATGACAAAGCTACCTAAAGCTACTCATGGCAAGAGATGATGCAAACAAGAGCAACACTTCAAAGCAAGTTTAAATGAGGCCGGGAACAACATATAACAATTATGGTAAATCCTCATATGCAAATTTTGAAGTTGGTCCAGATCTGAATAAACCTTATGTTCAAGTGTTTAAACAGCTAGTTAAGATGCACCAAGATGATCTACACGAGATTCTAGTCAAGTTACATATAAAGTTTATTAGATTTGGAGCTACGGCCTAGAAGATATGAGCAAAACAAGTTAAACATGGCAGTGATGCCAAATGCATCCAAACATTCTCAAAACATGGATGTAACATGATAATATGAAGCTACATGCAAACCTAAACAAGTTTCATATGAAGCACAATCAAAACGGAGCAACGGTTCAACACATACACTCTATACAAGTTTAAAGGACAAGCTGTCCAAAACAGCAGCTAGGCATATTCCAAGCATCAAAACAACATGCTACAGCAGCTCAACATGATAACAAAAGGCATGTGCATGATGTATAGGTAAAGCATAACAAAATATTAACACTAAGCTATCTCCAGAAACTAGTAGAACATGCTCAAACACAGATGGCAAGATTGCAAATAATATCAGTTTCAGACTTGGCAGAAATAACATCAGGTTGCAACGTTTGGAGCTATCAAACAACATGTTACAGGAACTTAACATGGAAAAAAAGGCATGGCATGAATCTACTAAAAACATAGAACAAAAGTCCCTTACTGACCATAAGCCAAAAAGTATCATAAGATATGATGGCACCCATGTAAACATAGCAAGTTATAATACAGATTCCAACATGGCAGGAACAACGATAAATAGGTATGTGGGTGAGCTTGTACCACTCACCACAGAGCAATAAATGGCATGGCAAGGCAACCAACAGTAAGAAGGCATGTTTATCAAGCTAAGCATGGCAAGAGCAAGTTCATAGGGTGCATGGAACACTAACAACAATCATGCCAACATTGAACTTAATGTTAATAGGTTGACAACATCATTATTTAGCAACTTTGGAGCATGATTACAACAATCTACATCAAGCTATAAATGCAACCAGGGGCATGGGTGGATATAGCATAACATGTATAACAAAACACACTTAGTGAACATTTCCATATTATGCATAGAATGACTTGTAGCAGCATGTTTACATAGCATCACGAAATAACAGATTCAGCCTAGCAAAACAGCAATAACAAGTACCCTACTAAACAAGCTTGATCCACTCACCACAAGTAATTGCATGACAAGATAAGCATATCATCATCAAGAAGACATGTTTATGAAACAAACCAAGGCAAGAACAAGTTCATAGCATGCAAGGATCAACTACAACAACCTTGGCAAAATTGAATAACATGTAAACAATCTGCCAGGAAACATTTTGTAGCAAAAGCAGAGCACAAAAATGACATGCTAGACTACTCCATAATTGCAAACATGGGCATGAATGGATAGAGAAAAACCATATGTTCAAAACATCCTTACTGAAATATCTCAAAATGAGCATGGATCTCCGTGTAGCAACATGTTTACATGGCATCAAAATAACAGCAGAACAGGGACTAAAATCAGCAACATCACGAAGCCTAGTTTGCATGCTTGTGCTAGTCACCACATTGATCACAAAAATACATGGCATATACCCCTGTAAAGATGGCATGATGTAGCACAAAACACATGTAGACATCAACCTCATAGGATGCACACATCAAACATGGCAAAAATGACAAATGAGCATGTTTTGTTAACAGACATCAGACAACATCATATAGCACTCTTGCAACGATGATTCAGGCATCAAGATGGACTCAAATGAACATGATGCAATGGAATTAAATGAAGAGCATCTCATTGTGAAATTTTTCATATATTATACATGCAAAAAGGAGCTATGTGCAAGAATCTACAGCAGGTCAAAGATGCACACATAAATATAGTTTTCTGGGGACTTGGACGTTTTTCACCTTGCGAAAAAAATGGCAGGTCGGGGTTCGCTGCTTCCCTCGTACAGAACGGAGGGCATGGAAGTCACGGCCAGCGGGAAGGGGGCGTGGGACTCCGGCGAGCACCGGGAAGGCCCTGAATGGGTAGATCGAGCACGGGGCAACCCATTCCCGGCGTTGAGGCGGCTTGGGGCGATGCGAGCGCGGAGATCGGGGCGGCCATGGAAGCTCCTGGTACAGGGAGAGAGAGAGAGAGCTGCGTGAGGGAGAGAGAGCTGCGCAAGGGAGAGAGCAAACGGTAGAAGGAGAGGCTCGAGGGCAGGGGAGGCGGGGCCTGGCCTGCTGGAGGTCTCCGGTGAGATCCCGGCGGAGCTCCGGCGAGCGGCGGCGGAGAAGACGACTGGCGGCGGGGGCTGGATCGGGAGGCCGAGCACGCGCACTCGGGCACGCGGGATTGGGCGTCTTCGGGTGGATCCGGGCCCGGCGCGGCCCGGCGCAGGCTCCAGATGGGCTTCGCGGCCGCGGCGCGGGCTGGGAGGAGAGAGAGGGACAGGTGGCGGCGCGCAGTTGGATGAGAGGGGCGGCGGGGTGACATGTCAGCGTGTGATTCGCCGGGGTGAGGTGGAGGCTGGACGTGTCCGGCCGGAGTTGGACGTGTCCGACGGCGCGAGGGGAGCGGGGCTAGGGTTTTATCTGCGTTTTGGACGGGGAGGGACACATATTTATAGGTAGAGGGAGCTAGGAGAGTCCAAATGGGGTGCGGTTTTCACCCACACGATCGTGATCGAATGATCGGCAGCATGGAGATGACTTAGATGGGTTATGGGCCAGTTTGGAGGGGTGTTGGGCTGCAAAGAGTAAGGGGGGTTTCGGGCTACGCGGTTAACCGGTGGAGTATCAAACGACCTCCTAATGGCACGAAACATGACAGGCGGTCTACCGGTGCTATACCAAGGCCGCTTGGCAAACCTCGGGCCATTCCGAGAAAATTTAACACCCGCTCACAATGAGAGACAAAAAGGGGAACGCCGGAGGGCATAGGAGTGCCGGATTGCAAAACGGACAACGAGGAAAAAACTCGGATGCAAGAAACGAACTCGTATGCAAAATGAAATGCCCATGATGACATGACAAAATGCAACACGCAAGCAAATGACATGGCAACAACGACGAGTAACTGGCAGACACCTGGCGCATCGAATCTGGGGCGTTACATGGGAGGACCTAGAATCCGCATTTCTGGACAATTTCCAGGGCACCTATGTGTGATCACCAGATGCCGATGACCTAAGCCACATAATTCAGCAGCCAGAGGAATCGGCCAGACAATTCTGGACACGGTTCCTAACCAAGAAAAAACAAATAGTCGACTGTCCGGACGCAGAGGCCCTCACAGCCTTCAAGCATAACATCCTAGACGAATGGCTTGCCCGACACCTAGGACGGGAAAAGCGAAATCCATGGCAGCCCTCACGACACTCATGACCCGCTTTTGCGCGGGAGAAGATAGCTGGCTAGCTCGTAGCAATAACATGACAAAGAGCCCTGGTAATTTGGATACCAAGGACAACAATGGGAGGTCGCGTCGCAACAAGCACAAGCGCCGCATTAATGGCGACAACACTAAGGATACGACAGTTAATGCCGGATTCAGAAGCTCTAAATCCGGTAAGCGGAAAAAGCCATTAAAAAAATACTCCGGGCCCATCCAGTTTAGATCGGATACTCGATCGCTCGTGCCAGATACACGACACCCCCGAACAACCAGCCAATCACACCAACAGGGATTGTTGGGTGTTCAAGCAAGCAGGCACGTTAAGTGCCGAAAACAGACACAAGGGGCTGCATAGCAATGACGAGGAGGAGCCCCGGCCGCCGAACAACAGAGGACAGAAGGGCTTTCCCCCATAATGCGGACGGTGAACATGATATACGCAACCCACATCCCCAAAAGGGAACGGAAGCGTGCGCTCAGGGATGTATATGCGTTGGAGCCAGTCGCCCCAAAGTTCAATCCATGGTCCTCCTGCCCGATCACTTTTGATCAAAGGGACCACCCCACTAGCATTCGTCACGGCGGATTCGCCGCATTGGTCCTAGACCCAATCATTGACGGATTTCACCTCACTAGAGTCCTCATGGACGGCGGCAGCAGCCTAAACCTGCTTTATCAGGATACAGTGCAGAAAATGGGCATAGATCCCTCAAGGATTAAACTCACAAAGACGACCTTTAAAGGCGTCATACCAGGTGTAGAGGCCAGCTGGACAGGCTCAGTTACACTCGAAGTGGTCTTCGGATCCCCGGATAATTTTTGAAGCGAGGAGTTAATTGACATAGTCCCATTCCGCAGTGGCTATCACGCCCTGCTCGGACGAACCGCATTTGCAAAGTTCAATGCGGTGCTGCACTACGCATATCTCAAGCTCAAGATGCCAGGCCCTCGCGGAGTCATTACATTCAATAGAAACACCGAACTCTCTCTCCAAACAGAGAGCACACGGCAGCCCTCGCAGCGGAAGTATAAAGTAGTCTCTCAAGGCAATTCTCCAGTCCGGCTGCTAAGCGTCCGGACACCGTCAAGCGCGCCCGGTGTAACCTACAACAAGACCGTCTGGCACGTTCCGAGCCAGCATAGCAGTGCGGCCCCAGCCCCAGCCCTCGCGAGATTGCGAAACCAGTACCACGCGTACATAATTACGCTCTGGAAATACCATGGGCATAAGGGGAGGGGCACAACCACGGCATGCCCAGAATGCGGCTTAACCGTACTAGGGGCTCCCGATTTTTGTGATTTCCTTTTTTTTACTTTCAGGACTCCACTATTCGGAAGACCTGTCCGGCAGTACACTCGCCAGACATACGATGCAACAGCCAGGGAGGCAGCAAGCCACGTCGAACGTTCAGGTGGTCTCTATCACGAGCTAAATACCTGTCTTACTTAAAGTCTCGCAGCTTGCCCCTGGAGGGGAACATGTCAAATAATCCCACCTCTTGCTTATCGCACTATTTGGATCGTTCTGCTCTCATAGAAGCCCTTTAATAAACAATATATTGCTCTTGTCTATTCATTTATTTCTTACATATGTTCAGTTTTGACACTATGCAACCATACACTTTTGTACGGCCAATACACCAGGGGCTTAATTACTCCAGAATACGGTGTGAGAAGACCGAACACTCTCATGAGTGCGGCACCCCGAACTTATAGCATTATATGCATCAGCTCTGAATCATGTCTTGGGTCAATAGTTGGGTTTGCCCGGCTCCCATGTTTTGGTACCTTACGTTCCGCTATATCGGCTAAGGTAGCGCTGGGAGAACTACTGCGATTGTGCCCCAGTTGAGCTGGGTTAACACCTCAGTAGAGAAAGCTAAAATTAACCATCATGATAGGGCGAGAGCCGGTCGCTGTTCGCAAGGTTTTTCAAGTCCTTAAAGACTTATGCCGCTTAGAGCGAGGAGCTGGCTTTGTCCGGCCTAGGCGTGGATAGCGCCCCGAACTCGGTCTTCCGAATACTAGGGGCTTTGCCGAAGTTTAAAATTATAGAATTCTATGGCTAAGTGAGAGTGATAAAGCATTATAAGTCTGATTGCCTTGTTCGTTGTGCTGAGCGCCTCCCTCGAAGGACCCAAGAATGGGAACAACAGCGCTTAGGTTTATCCCGAACACCCCAGCACTCGCGGCATGGGGGCAGAAGCCGACGACTTGCATCTATCAAATTTAATAAATGGCTGCATAGAAGGTAATATTTTAAACTCAAAAAAGCGTTGCTTAGCGCATATGAACAAGTTTTCAGCGCACAGGATAAACACGAGCGAGTTTACTCAAAAATTACATCCCTGGTACATTCATTCGCCACAAGACGGGCACCCTTCAGGACACCCTCATAATACATCTCGGGCCTGCGATGCTCCTTCCCCTCCGGTGGCCCTTCTGTCACCAGCTTCTCAGCATCCAGCTTTCCCCAGTGCACTTTAGCATGGGCAAAAGCCCTATGGGCGCCTTCGCTGCATATGGAGCGCTTGATGACTTCAAGCCGCGGACAGGCATCCACCAGCCGCCTCACCAGCCCAAAGTAGCTCTCAGGCAAGACCTCCCCAGGCCACAGCCGGCCTATAAGGCCCTTCATGGCCTGTTCGGCCACCTTATGGAGCTCGACAAGCTGCTTCAGCTGGTCGCTCAAGGGCACCAGGTGTCCGGCCTCAGCATACTGGGACCAGAACACCTTCTCCGTCGAGCTCCCCTCTTCGGCTTGGTAGAATATGGCGGCGGCGGACACACTGCGGGGCAGATCTGTGAATGCTCCTGGAGAGCTCCGGATTCGGGTAAGTAACACGTAATTCACTTTCACATGCTTGCTTTGCATAAAGAATGCCTTACCCGCCGCTATCTTTTTCATCGCCTCAATCTCCTAGAGGGCTTTTTGGGCTTCGGCCTTGGCAGACTTGGTGCTTTCAAGTGCCGAGGCAAGCTCGGACTCTCGAGTCTTTGAGTCAAGCTCTAAACTCTCGTGTTTTCTTCACGAGAGCATCGAGCTCTTGCCGCACCTCCGCCACCCGCGCCTCTTGTTTCTCTCGCTCGATGCGCTCCATGGCCACACTGTCTTCGGCCTTGGACAGTGCTTCCTTCAGGGTCACCACCTCGGTTGTGGCCCCTGTAACATTCACGTTGGTCCTGTCATTATTTGCAACCGGGTATTTTTATATATATTTACATAAGGCACTACCTACCTTCCTTGTCTTTGAGCTGCTTCTTGGCAAGGCCAAGCTCGTTCTCGGACCGCTCGAGGCTCTGCTTCAATGCATCGACCTCCACGGTCAGTGCGGCATAGGTCAGCAGCGCAGCCTGCATTCCCATATTGACATATTTCTGTTAGACTCCTGCGCATATCTTTTTAGATCCTCAGTCCGGCTTTTCTTTCCGAACACCAAACTGAGCATCAGGGGCTACTGTCTATGCGGTAACATTTTTACATGTTTTATATACATACCTCAAACCGTGTTAGAAGGCTGGCACACGCTTTTGTCAGCCCGCTCTTGGCGGACTGAACCTTCTCGATCACCGCACTCATAACAGTGCGGTGCTCCTCGTCGATGGAGGCGCCGTTAAGCACCTCCAGCAAATTGTCCGGCGCCTCCGGTTGGACGGAGGCCTCCGGCGTCGTAGGCTTGCCCTTCTTGCGAAGGGGCCGCCTGCCGGACTCCGGAACCACTGAAGGTTCTGGTGCAGTGTCTGGCCCAGGGCCGGACTTAGATCCCCTCAGGGTTTTATCCCCTTTGGGCCTGGAGTCCGGGAGCTCGCCTTGCTGCGCCTCCAGGACCACCTCCTCCTGGCTCAGCCCTTTTGGGACTCCACCTCGGCTTCATCCGTAGGGCGTGGGGAGGAAGCCGTCGGAAGTGAAAGACTATTCATATCCAACGAGTCCAGGGAGCAACTCGACAAATCATCGAGCTGAGCCTTGGGCGGACTGCATAATTATATTCAGCGTCAAAAGGTATTGTGCACTAAAGGAACACCATGAGTTATTCTGGTATCCGGATACTTACGATGTTGCCAGGGGCTTGGCCCTGGTTGGCCACTCCTCTCCGCCGTCTTCGGCATCGGAGGCGTAGTCCGGGAGAAGGGTCTTCCCCTTCTTGGACCCTCCGGCCTCCCCAGCCGGGGGGCCTTCCGTTTCATGCCTCCCCCCGCTGGAGGGGGAGAGGCTTCTTCTTCCTCCTCCTCGTCTTCAGAGGAGGAGTGCGCTTTGGGGTCGTCGGGCGATGAGTCCGACACCACCAGTTGCCGGGAGCTCCTTCGAGTTCCCGTGGCCTTCTTCTTGGCCTTCTTCTCCGGCACCACGTGGGGTGCCGGAACCAGCAACTTTGCCAAACGGGCGTCCACTGGGTCTTTGGGCAAAGGAGCCGAACAGTCGATCTGTCCGGCCTTCTTTTGCCAGTCCTGTTAAAGGAATGGGAGTTTATATCCCGCATAGAGTCAAACTATGAAAAACAAATACCATGTAAAATGTAAACTAAGCTTACCACGCTGGCTTGGCGGTTCGTGCAGAATCCGCGATCCTCGGTAGTGGGAGGGTGGACCTTGGAGCTCTTGAAAAGCACCTTCCAAGCATCTTCGTGCATTGTGTCAAAGAGCCTGGACAGAGTCTGGTGCTGAGCCGGGTCGAATTCCCACAAATTAAAAGCCCGCTGTTGACACGGGAGGATCCGACGGAAGAGCATGACCTAGACTACGTTGACGAGTTTAACCTTCTTGTCCATCAGGTTCTGAACGCAGGTTTGGAGTCCGGTCGCCTCTTCCGGATTACCCCACGATAGGCCCGTCTCTTTCCATGAGGTGAGCCGCGTGGGGATGCCAGATCGGAACTCGGGGGCCGCTGCCCATCCAGGGTCACGCGGCTCGGTGATGTAGAACCACCCCGATTGCCACCCTTTGATGGTTTCCACAAAGGAGCCCTCGAGCCATGTGACATTGGCCATCTTGCCCACCATGGCGCCTCCGCACTCCACTTGTCGGCCGCCCACAACCTTCGGCTTGACATTGAAGGTCTTCAGCCATAAGCTGAAGTGGGGCTGGATGCAGAGGAAGACCTCACACACGACGATGAACGCCGAGATGTTGAGGATGAAGTTCGGGGCCAGATCGTGGAAGTCCATGCCGTAGTAGAACATGAGCCCTCGGACAAATGGGTGAAGAGGAAAGGCCAGTCCGCGGAGGAAATGGGGGAGAAACACGACCCTCTCATGGGGCCTGGGGGTGGGGATGAGCTGCCCCTCATCTGGGAGCTGGTGCGCGATGTCATTAGACAAGTATCCGGCTTTCCTCAGCTTCTTGATTTGCCCCTCCGTAACGGAGGAGGCCATCCACTTGCCTCCCGCTCCGGACATGATTGGAGAAGGTTGAGGTGGGAAGTGCGGACTTGGGCGTTGGAGCTCGAGTGCGCAAGAATGGATAAGCGAAGGAGGAGGAAGGCGTAGATGGAAAGGGTAGATTCTTATCCCCTTATATGGGCGGCCGAAACTATGTGCCCCCACCAGCCTGGTAAAACTCGCTTATCTCCCAAGCGCCGCGATTAATGGCGTGGTTGGGTTACCCACACTCGTATTGATGAGAATCTCGGAATAAGGGGACACGATCTCTGCCTTGACAAGACATGCCAAGGAAACCGCCTCGCTAAACATGCTGAGGTGGGACAGTAAAACGATTCGAATAAAGGTTTGGCTGTGGCATGATGTCACGCTACGGAATATGTCAACAGATTAGATTTGTGCGAATATTATTCTCTCTACGGTGGTATGTGGAAACTATTTTTCAGAGCCGGACACTATCCTTGTGTTGAACATCTTCTATGAAGTATTCGGAGGAGGAACCCTCCTTGCAATGCCGAAGACAATTTGCACGCCGGACTCGTCATCATTGAAGCCTGGTTCAGGGGATACTGAGGGAGTCCTGGATTAGGGGCTGTCCGGATGGCCGGACTATGACCTTTGGCTGGACTCCCAGACTATGAAGATACAAGATTGAAGACTTCGTCCCGTGTCCGGATGGGACTTTCCTTGGCGTGGAAGGCAAGCTTGGCGATACGATATTTAGATCTCCTCCCATTGTAACCGACTCTGTGTAACCCTAGCCCTCTCCGGTGTCTATATAAACCGGAGAGTTTTAGTCCATAGGACGAACAACAATCATACCATAGGCTAGCTTCTAGGGTTTAGCCTCTCTGATCTCGTGGTAGATAAACTCTTGTACTACCCATATCATCAATATTAATCAAGCAGGAGTAGGGTTTTACCTTCATCGAGAGGGCCCGAACCTGGGTAAAAACATCGTGTCCCTTGTCTCCTGTTACCATCCGCCTAGACGCACAGTTCGGGACCCCCTACCCGAGATCTGCCGGTTTTGACACCGACACTAACCATCAATAATTGATGCTCCTACTTGATTTCTACTTTCGCGGTGTCAAACATCGCGAAAAGCTCAAGGATTATCATATCTATCCCTGATATGTTATAGTTCATCATGTAGCTCTAGTAGCTTTGTGGCAGTAAGTTTGGAGAACCATCACTATCTCATCTGGAAGATTAACTCCCACTAGATTCAAGCGATTGTAGTACTCAGACAATCAGAGTATATGCTCAATGATTGAGCTTTTCTCCCTTAGTTTGCATGCTAAGAAACTTGTCGGAGGTCTAATACCTCTTGACGTGGGCACGAGCCTGAAATCCCAATTCCAGTCCTTGGAACATCTCATATGTTCTGTGGCGTTTCAAAAACGTCTTTGGCACCTCAATTCTAAATTGTTTAGCATTGCGCACTGAACTATCACGTAGTCATCAAAACGTGTATGTAAGATGTTCACAACATCCACAGACGACGCTCGAGGTTCAGCACACCGAGCGGTGAATTAAGGACATAATCCTTCTGCGCAGCAATGAGGACAATCCTCAGTATACTGACCCAGTCCGCATAATTGCTACTGTCAACTTTCAACTAAATTTTCTCTAGGAACATATCTTAAATAGTAGAACTAAAGCGTAAGTTACGACATAATTTGCAAAGACCTTTTGACTATGTTCATGATAATTAAGTTCATCTAACCAAATTATTCAATGAACTCCCACTCTGATAGACATCCCTCTAGTCATCTAAGTGATACATGATCCGAATCGACTAGGTCGTGTCCGATCATCACATGAGATGGACTAGTCATCAACGGTGAACATCTTCATGTTGATCGCATCTACCATACGGCTCATGTTCGAGCTTTCAGTCTCTCGTGTTCCGAGGCCATGTTTGTACATGCTAGGCTCGTCAAATCAACCTAAGTGTTCGCGTGTGCAAATCTGGCTTACACCCATTGTATGTGAATGTTAGAATCTATCACACCCGATAATCACGTGGTGCTTCAAAACAACGAACCTTCGCAATGGTGCACAGTTAGGGGAAACACTTCCTTGAAATTTTAGTGAGGGATCATCTTATTTATGCTACCGTCGTTCTAAGCAAATAAGATGTAAAAATGACAAACATCACATGCAAATCAAAAAGTGACATGATATGGCCAATATCATATTGCGCCTTTGATCTCCATCTTCGAGGCATGGCCTGATCACCTTCGTCACCGGCATGACACCATGATATCCATCATCGTGTCTTCAAGACGTTGTCTCGCCAACTATTACTTCTACTACTAGGGCTAATGGTTATCAATAAAGTAAAGTATTACATGGCGTTTTCACGCAGGTCATACAATAAATTAAGACAACTCCTATGGCTCATGCCGGTTGTCATACTCATTGACATGCAAGTCGTGATCCCTATTACAAGAACATGATCAATCTCATACATCACATATATCATTCATCACATCCTTTTGGCCATATCACATCACATAGCATACCCTGCAAAAACAAGTTAGACGTCCTCTAATTGTTGTTGCATGTTTTACGTGGCTGCTATGGGTTTCTAGCAAGAACATTTCTTCCCTACGCAAAAGCCACAACGGTGATATGCCAATTTCTATTTACCCCTCATAAGGACCCTTTTCATCGAATCCGATTCGACTAAAGTGGGAGAGACAGACACCCGCTAGCCACCTTATGCATCAAGTGCATGTCAATCGGTGGAACCTGTCTCACATTAGCGTACGTGTAAGGTCGGTCTGGGCCGCTTCATCCCACAATGCTGCCGAATCAAGATAATACTAGTAACAGTAAGCAAATTGAACAAATCATTGCCCACAACTACTTGTGTTCTACTCGTGCATAGAATCTACGCATAGACCTAGCTCATGATGCCAGTGTTGGGGACCGCAGTAATAATTCAAAAAAATTCCTACGTGTCACCAAGATCAATCCAGGAGATGCTAGCAACGAGAGAGAGAGAGAGAGAGAGAGGGAGTGCATCTTCATACCCTTGAAGATAGCTAAGCGGAAGAGTTACAAGAATGCGGTTGATGGAGTCATACTTGCGGCAATTCAAATCACGGAAGATCCGATCTAGCGTCGAACGGACGGCACCTCCACATTCAACACACATACAGCCAGAGGAAGTCTCCTCCTTGATCCGGCAAGGGGAGAGGAGAAGTTGAGGGAGAGCTCCAGCAGCACGACGGCGTGGTGGTGGAGCTTGTGGTTTTTTCTGCAGGGCTTCGCCAAGCTCTACGGAGGAGGAGGATGTGTTGGAGGTGGGAGGGGCTGCGCCAGGGGAAGGGTGTGGCTGCCCTCCCACCCCCTGACTATATATAGGGGGGAGGGGAGAGGGGGCCAGCGGGGCGGCGGCCAAGGGAAACCTTAGATGGGTTTGGGCGCCCCCACCCCTAGGAAACTTGCCCCCAAGCCGGGAGGGGTGGCTTTCCTAGGGGTGGCGCCCCCACCTCTCTAGGTTACGTGAGATGGGGTGGAAGGGGCGCACAATCCCTTAGTGTGCTGGTGTGCCCCTTCCCCTTGGCCCATAAGCCCCCCCCCCCCAACACTTGCCAGGGCCTTCGAAACTCCTTCGGTCACACTGGTCGTCACCCGGTACCCTCGGAACTATTCCGGACTCCAATACCCATCGTCCAATATACCGATCTTCACCTCCGGACCATTCTGGAGTTCCTCGTCATGTCCGGGATCTCATCCGGGACTCCTAACAACCTTTGGTAACCACATAATATTTCCCATAATAACTCTAGCATCATCGAACCTTAGGTGTGTAGACCCTATGGGTTCGGGAACCATACAGACATGGCCGAGATACCTCTCTGATCAATAACCAATAGCAGGATTTGGATACCCATATTGGTTCCCACATGTTCCACAATGTTCTCATCGGATGAACCACTATGTCGGGGATTCAATCAATCCCGTACACAATTCCCTTTGTCCATCGGTATGTTACTTGCCCAAGATTCGATCGTCGGTATCCCCATACCTCGTTCAATCTCGTTACTGGCAAGTCTCTTTACTCATTCCGTAACGCATGATCTCGTGACTAACTCCTTAGTCACATCAAGCTCATTATGATGATGCATTACTGAGTGGGCCCAGAGATACCTCTCTGTCATATGGAGTGACAAATCCCAGTCTCGATTCATGCCAACCCAGCAGACACTTTTGGAGATACCTGTAGTGCACCTTTATATCCATCGAGTTACGTTGTGACATTTGGTACACCCAAAGCATTCCTACGGTATCCGGGAGGTTCACAATCTTATGGTCCAAGGAAAGATACTTGACATTAGAAAAGCTCTAGCAAACGAACTGCACAATTTTGTGCTATGCTCAGGATTGGGTCTTGTCCATCACATCATTCTCCTAATGATGTGATCCTTTTATCAATGACATCCAATGTCCATGGTCAGGAAACCATAACCATCTATTGATCAACGAGCTAGTCAACTAGAGGCTCATTAGGGACATGTTGTGGTCTATGTATTCACACATGTATTACGGTTTCAAGTTAATACAATTATAGCATGAACAATATACAATTATCATGAATAAGGAAATATAATAATAACCATTTTATTATTACCTCTACGGCATATTTCCAACATTGGCATCTTTGCTGCCTTCTCAGCTTTAGCTTTCTATCTCTTCTCTTGAGCCTCTAGAGATGTTGGATCTTCAGCATTCATGACAACTGTGTTGTCCTCAAAATTAGGCTTCAAGGGAAGGTGCTCTTTGTCCAACATGTAGACACCTTTGGGCATCTTGGAGTTAATCAACATCTGTATGTGTGGAGCATACCCACATGACCTCTTTTGGTCAGCAGTTATTCTCTTGATTCTCACAACAATAAAACTCATGACTTTAAATCTCCGGGGCAAATCAAAGAGTTGAAGCAGATTAATGGAATGGCCTTTGATCATCATGTGATCTCCTGATTTGGGCAACAAGGTGTGTCTCAAAATAGTGTTCATTGTGGCCAATCCAGACATCAAGTAGTACACTAAGCCTAGCTTGTGAGTCTCCAAGGCTTTGTTAGGTATCTCCTTGTACATGTTGGCCATGGAGTTGTGATCCTTTTTCTTCTCAGCATAGACATCAATGTCTTTCTCAGCTTCTTTGGGGGCATTTATGAGCTTGGCCCACTCATCAACAGAAGATTGGTACCTTGTACCTTCAGACATCAAGACTATCTTTCCATGAGGATAGAAATGAGTTGTTGAGTAGAATTGCATAATGAGCTCATCATTCCATTTGGTCAACTTCTGACCCACAAACTTGTCAACTCCATTGAGCTTGAAGCTTTCATG
Source organism: Triticum aestivum (assembly GCF_018294505.1). Lineage (NCBI taxonomy): Eukaryota > Viridiplantae > Streptophyta > Magnoliopsida > Poales > Poaceae > Triticum > Triticum aestivum. Next base: position 401,618,167 of record NC_057795.1, on the reverse strand, counting down.
CGCTCCTGGAAAATGATCTTCATTAGCATAAATATATTTCCAATCAACCCACTTCATATCACAGACAATGGGCCTCTTGTCAGGTATCACTGTCTCATAGAAATCTTGTTGTTCTTTGGTGTGAAACCTGTAGTCCACAACAATCCTTCTTTTCACAACATATGGATCTGCTTGTATCCACAGTATGAGACCTGCATCCTTTCTTTCTTTCATACTCTCTGCTACTGGATGATTGTCATCATGGTCTGGTATCTCTGGCTTGAGTTTTCTTGCACTTGGGCTTCATCATCTTCTTCTTCAACCTCAAGTACTGGGGCCTTGTTCTTCTCTGCAGCAGGAATGTTCCTGGTCCTTATCTTGGGTGCAGTCTTGGAGGCTAGAGCTGGAGCTTTGGGGGCAATCTTGGGCTTTGAAGGTGCAGCCCCAGACATGATGGCATCCCCCATCAGCTTTTGAGACTTGGGAGGAGGTGCAGCATCCTCTTCTTCCTCCTCTCCTGCAGAATCTCTCCTCATTGATGGATTTCCAAGCACTCTTGCAACTATTTTCCTGACCCTTTCTTTTCTCTTATTTCCATCTCCATCTTCTCTGGCCTCTAGAGCAAATTCCATTATCTCTTGTGTTGATGCTCTGGCCTTTGACATTGGCACTCTCCTGGCAGGTGCCTTCTTGTGATGACCTGGCTTGGTAGAAGCAGCAGTAGCATATTCCTTCTGAAGCACCATTTTCTTTGAAGTCACTTCCTCAACTTCAAAGTCTTCATCCTCAGAATCTGAAGTTTTCTTCTTTCTCTGCCTAGTTGTTGCCTTATGCAGGTTGCTTGGTGTGCTCCTCCTACCCTCATCAAAGCTGCTAGATGTACTAGTGCCCTCACTCAGGTCCATCTGCTCCTCTGACTTGTTCTGGCTGTCACTCTAATCAGACATACTGCATTGCAAACTGAGAGTTGACCCTGTGAATAGTTGTAGAAGAGATAGAGTAGATGATCATCACAAAGTAGAGTTTTCACAAAAAGAATGAGTCAAAAAATTAGTTTTAGTTTTCCACAGAAAGCATTTCGGAGCTACCGATTTGTAAAACTTAGTGACACCAAAGCAACTTTAGAGTCTAAACTAGTGGAATCGGTTAGGCTGAGACACAGTTCGTTGACCTCGAGATTGCTAGGGTTTCACAAAGTCCTGAACTCGCTCACACCGATTTGCAATTTTCTGTCAGACCGAAAATTACAAGTGCAATGGCCTAAGCCAAATTGGTGAGACCGATTTCTACAATTTGGTCGGTCCGAGATGGGTTCGACAGAAACCTAACCCTAAATTTTCAAATCAAACCTAGTCTAATGGAAGTTTTCTCTCGATAGATTGATCTCATACTTGGAAAGAAACATGGCATTGTGTTTGTGCTAAGAATCGGAGGTAAAGAATGCACAAATTGTCGAACTCATACCCTAACTTGTCGATGAGATCGCTACAACGTCAACGAAGGTGAAGATTTCCATTGACGATGGTGGAGACTAGCGGCGGGAGGTCGCTGGCGTCAAGAGGACGATCCGGAGACCCGAGGAGGCAGAGCAGGATACGCGTGGGCGAAGAGTTTTGGAGGAATTTCCAAAATTTGACTCGTCAGTATATATATCCTGACACTATCGGTGTGACTGAGTGGAACAACTCCGTGGCACCGAGGTGCAGAATCGCAAGCGGTTATTGCAACTCGGTGTGACCGATAAGTTCTAATCGGTTGCACCGAGATTGAAAACTAGATCAACTTAGTGAACTCGGTATGACCAAAAAGGATGAATCAGTCAGACCGAAATGCACAGAGAGGTTTTGAAAGTTTAAGTCTATGACGAAACAGTGACTCCGTGTGCTCCTCACCCAGAGGGTTCGAATTTGACTTGATCAAACTTTGTGATGTGGCATGAATAGAGTTTGAGATGAGAAAAGCATAGATAGCTAAAGGAAGTTCTTAGGCATTCTTGTCCATCCATTTGGCAAAAGAAGAAAAGCCAAACAATCAAAGCAACAAATGGCTATCCTCGAATGAGAAAAGTATGCATTCAACATGCTCGCACAATAAAATGGCAAATAAAATATGTGATAAAGCATGCGCAAACACTCTAGCATCTATCAAGCAATTGGCGATGACTAGGTCATCTATATATGAGTATATTGACTTAGGAGTCAAATGAGAACATTTGATCATAGGTCATACTCATCGTTTAAGCACAAGTGGGGTTACCACTTTTACATAAAGCATTGTTGTGTTCACACCATTAGAGTTGCTTTAGCTCAATTCATAGAGTAAAGCTCCCCCTAGATGTGATATCCCCCCTAAGAGGGATGAACTAACCTTGGGTTTTGTCGATGATGAGTTCATGCAGATGTTGAAGTGTGGATGCTCATTGTTGATGTAGATCATTTGGAGCAATACATTTGAGTGAGTTGCACTTTCAATACCTACATGGGTTAGTCCCACAAGGAACAAACAAGGATATCCATAGACATAGAGTGAAACACACACGTGATGATGTCCATGAAAGCATTACATTACCTTGTCCCTTGTCTTACCAACAACAGGGTTTGTGACTCCTTGAACTAGTGCAAGACGTGGAAGTTGTTTGCACTTGTCCTTGCCAAAATGAATATGAGTGAAGTATGTTGGCGGATTCACCCTCAGAACTCTCTAGTTCTTCTTCTTCGGGATCCACATCATCTTGATGGGAATCCTTGGGGTTGTAGATGTACTTGATGAAGTAGAACTTGATGAAGTCTTGGGAACCCACTTGACCAAGGCCTTTGGAGCATCTTAAAATGCATCAATCTCCTCTTGAAGCTTGTCCTTGCATTTTAGCTTGTGTTCTTGTGGTGGAAGATCATCTTGATCTTGTGTTCCCATGAAGGAAGTAGGATCGTACTTATCTTGTTAAGGAACAAACTTTGTTTTGGGGTATTGATCTGAAAGTGCAACTATCCCTAGGTGGTTTTGGTACTTCATAACAACATATAGCTCATTGAGCTAATGCTATTCCAAGACTATTATTTCAGGAAAGTGTTGACACACGAACACGTCACGTGTACCCTCGACGCCGGGGGTGATGCACCGCAGCTCACGTCGAAGGAGACCCGACCGACAGCGCGATACGCAAGACAGTCCACGGGCGCTTTTGCAGACCCGAAAACCCCACACCCCCGGGAGGGACCCCATCAGGGAGTGCGGCGGCTATGGGCTGCCCTAGGTCGATTCGCTCGCCCCTAGAGCCTTGAGATTCGCAGCTCTCAAACACGAAGAACAGCGAAGAACGAGAGAGAAAAACGGTGGAGAGATAAAACGTAGATGAAAAAGTAGTATATTGATTTGTGTGTTGTTCAATCGGCCGTCACCCCCGACATATATAAGAGGCGGCTGGACTTCCCATACAAGTAAAGGATTCATCTAAGCTTTCCTTACAAGAAAAATTACATCAATTCGCGTCCTAGAGTCCTAGTTCTATTCCAACTCGGATTCAGTCTGAATCTGGCCCAACTTCTGTCTTCCTCCTTGTGCAGGCCGCCGAGCCTCCATATGACCTCCGATCGAGGTGGCCCAAATATCAAACTTGTGCGCCTCGACGATACGAACAACTCTCATGTTGATCACTTTTTCAAATAAGGCCATCTTGAATACTTTTCGAGGTCGTCTTTACCTTCCAGTCGGACTCGGTCTTGAAGTAGACTGAATTATCCGAGTCTTGTAGTGAATTTGCAGGCCATATACTATCTCTGATGATGATGACTCCAAAACCAAAGTTTGCCGTCTTGATGATACGCACAACTTCTGTATTGAACACTTCTTCATCCGAGGTCATTTTGATAAACTTTCGGGCACATGTTCAGTTTCACTCGGATCTGAGCTCATCCACTCGCATATTAGAGACTTCCACTCGGACCATCCGACTCGACCTTTTCACTCTGAAAACAATCTTTCACTCGGATGACTATATTTTCACTCGGAAGACAAACTTTTACTCGATCGATAAATTTTCACTCGACCTTTTACTCGATCGATAAGTTTTCACTCGAACTTTTACTCGATCGGTAGGTTTTCACTCGACCTTTTACTCGATCGGTAGGTTTTCACTCGACCTTTTACTCGATCGATAGGTTTTCACTCGACCTTTTACTCGATCGTTAGGTTTTCACTCGACCTTTTACTCGATCGGTAGGTTTTCACGAACTTTTACTCGATCGGTAGGTTTTCACTCGACCTTTTACTCAATCGGTAGGTTTTCACTCGGATGGTAAGCTTTTCACTCGACCAAAAACATAGCCTGATCTTGATTTGTCTCCCCAAGTCTCATACGACCTCGGATTGAGATGAATTATATATGAAAATCGATCGGCTCGACGAGACGAAACTTTTATGTGTTGAAGGTTTTTCAATTCAAGGCCGTCTTGAAGGCCGAATTGCTCACGCTTTGCATCAGACACTCATCAACGTGTGTCTGGTGTCAAGCGTAACATTTTGGTCTCTGGCCTGTCCAGACCGTATTGACTATAAATTTTGCATATGAACTCGGATTGAGATGATTTATATATGAGAATCAATTGTCTTGACAAGACGAAGACAATTCCTTTAGAGCACTCCTTCATCTGAGGTCACATTGAGGGCGTAATCGGCCGAAAAGCACTCAGAACATTAAATTTTGTCACTCGGAGTATAGCTTCGGCCACTGAGATGAGGTCGAATGGCGATAGCCTAAACATCAAAGTTGTTCCACTCGACGATACGAAACTTTCTCATGCTGAAAACCCTTTCACTCTGTATTTTGCCAAAATCAGTTGTCAACACATGCCCCCCTGTTTTTCGGCAAAGCTTGCATGCCGAAAAGTAATATGCACGGTGTTTGTTCTAAGGACGATGTCAACACTCCATCGGCCATTTATTTTCCTCAGGGCGATAATTATGTATGGCCATGTTTGTGCTAAGGGCGATAATCGTTTATCGGCCATTGCCTACTCAGGCTTCCTGCCACACACTCGGGTGGTACTTCTTCAAATATTTTCCGTTGAGAGCTCGAGGTAACAATGCCCCTTGTATTGATTCCACCAAATATGAATTTCCGGGAACAATCCTTGTAATCCTAAAAGGACCTTCCCAACTTGGAGACCACTTCCCGAATTTTCTATCTCTTGAACCAATCGGTAGAATCACTTTCCAAACGAGATCACCAACTTGAAAATTCTTCAACTTGACTTTCTTATTGTAAGCTCTTGCTACCCTCAACTTATCTCTCTCTATGGACTCCAAAGCAACCAAACGTTTATCGGCAACCTCATCAATATTGTCCATCATTAAGTTATAAAAGTCTACTGCCGATAAATCATTTTGTTTGGCTATTCTCAAAGCATCCAAATTTACCTCCACTGGTAAAACAGCCTCCTGACCATATACTAGCTCATATGGAGTCACCTTCGTAGCACCATGCCTTGAAATTTTGTGTGCCCATAAAGCTTCAGACAACAACTCATGCCATCTCCTCGGATTGTCCTTAATCTTCTTTTTGATGAGCTTGATTAGAATTTTATTGCTATACTCAGCTTGTCCATTAGCTTGGGCATAATATGCAGAGGAATTGCGCAACTTTATATTATAAGATTCGGCAAACTCTCTGACTTGGTGTGACATAAAAGATGAACCTTGATCTGTAGTTAATGTTTGAGGAATACCGAATCTATGAATAATGTGCTCGGTTATGAATTGTATTAACTCCGTATGTGTCATGTTCTTGAGAGGTACTGCTTCAGACCATTTAGTGAAATAATCAGTTGCCACCAATACGAACCGATGCCCTTTTGAGGAAGACGGGTGGATTTGTCCAATGAAATCTAAACCCCAACCTCTGAAAGGCCACGGTTTGATAATAGGATGTAACATAGCAGCAGGAGCCAATTGAATATCACCAAACTTTTGACAAGCTTCACACCCTTTATAATATCTGAAGCAATCATTAATCATAGTCGGCCAATAAAACCCAGCACGTCGCAATAACCATTTCATTTTCGGAGCCGACTGGTGAGTGCCACAAATACCTTCATGTACTTCTCCCATAGCAACTCTTGCCTGGTCCTCATCCAAACACTTTAGAAGAACATCATCGACTATTCGGCGATAAAGACCATCATCTCTCATTGTATACTTGAAAGCCATACGCCGAACAACCCTGTCCACCCTTTCACTTGGATTGCACAAGTAATCAACAATGGGCTTTCTTCAGTCGGAATTATCACCTGCACTAGACTTTTTGCTAATGGCCGAATTAGTGGGTTCAGGTTCGGCCTCTCCCATATTGGCAAGACAAGACATCGGTCTTTGAGAGATATGAAACATGCCATGATCAACATGATATCCAGATGCTTGCTGTGCCAACTCATTTTCTTTCCAGTTGTCATGTCTAGATATATGTGCAATGCTAAAACAATCCAAAGTAGAAATTATATCTAGACATTTATCAAGATAAACATTAAGTGATTCGTCAAAACACTGAAAGACTCTGGATATTTGCTGCACCACTAGTAAGGAATCACCGTAAGCCTCAATATGTGTAACACCTATAGAAAGTAACATCTCTAGACCTAATAACAATGCTTCATATTCGGCTTGATTGTTTGTGCAAAAATATTCTAAGCGGCATGAGGCTTCAAAAACAGCACCATGAGGAGATATATAAACAATACCAACACCTTGGCCATTGCTACAAACTGAACCATCAAAGTACAATCTCCATGGCACTAATGAAACAAGGTTCATATCAACATCATGCTTGTCATTAATCCGATGTTCAACAATGAAATTAGCAACAATTTGGCCTTTCATGGATTTTAGAGATTCATAAGCCAAATCATACTCAATCAAAGCATAAGCCCACTTGCCAATTCTACCACTAAGAATTGGCCTATGCAACATGTACTTAATGACATCGGTTTGACAAGCTACTACACAAGCACTCGGCACTAGGTAATGTCTCAATTTTGTGCAAGCGTAATATAAGCATAGACATAGTTTTTCAATAAATGTATACCTTGTCTCGGTGTCCAATAAACGTCTGCTCAAATATGTAATGGCATGCTCTTTTCCTTCGGTATCTTGAGTCAAAACAGCACCAATAACGCCTTCCTCTGCTGCGATATAAAGTTTAAAAGGCTCTCTATGCTTGGGTGCTTTCATCATCGGAGGAGTGCACAAATAATTCTTGATCATATCAAAGGCTTCTTGCTGTTTTGCCCCCCAAGTGAAATCAATATCATTCTTTAACCGAAGGATAGGAGTAAATGCATCAACTTTCCCTGACAGATTAGCTATGAACCTTCTCAAATAATTGACCTTGCCAAGGAACTTTTGCATATCTCTCTTGCATGTTGGAGCCTCCACTTTCTGTATGGCCTCTATCTTTTTGGGATCGATTTCGATGCCATCTTCATGAATAATGAAACCCAAAAATTTGCCAGCTGACACGCCAAATGCACACTTCAAAGGATTCATCTTCAGTCCATACTTTTTCATCCTTTCAAAAGCTAAACGCAAATCGGCCAAGTGAGATTCAAAAGCATCCGATTTGACAACAATATCGTCAATATAAACTTCAAGTATGATACCGAGTAAATCATGAAAGATCAAATTCATAGCCCTTTGATATGTGGCTCCAGCATTTTTTAATCCGAATGTCATTACTGTCCACTCGAACAAACCAAGGAAACAAGGACATCGGAAAGCCGTTTTGTACATGTCCTCTTCAGCCATAAAAATTTGATTGTATCCGGCATTACCATCTAGAAAGCTAATAACCTTATGTCCAGAAGCATCATTAATAAGCATATCGGCTATTGGCATAGGATACTCATCTTTGGGCGTAGCCCTATTCAAATCTCTGAAATCAATGCACACCCTCAACTTGCCGGATCCTTTCTTCTCCACTGGGACAATGTTAGAAATCCACTCGGCATACCTGCAAGGTCGAATGAAATTAGCTTCAAGCAGTCGACCGATCTCTTCCTTGATCCGGTCATATGTTTTCGGATTAAATTTTCTGGCCGACTGTTTATAAGGTCTAAAACCGGCCTTTATAGGCAACCGATGCTCCACTAGCTCTCGGCTCAACCCTGGCATCTCATGATATTCCCATGCAAAGCAACAAACATATTCTTTCAATAGCTCGATTAATTTAGCCTTACAATCGGCTTTCAAAACTTTGTTTATAAACGTCGGTCGAGTGACTGAACCATCTCCAATATCTATCTCTTCTAATGGATCAGCCGATGTAAAACCTTGTCCAAGTTTATCCATGTCATCCAACTCCTCTATAGACTCATACATATCGTCCTCACTGAACCAATATTTTACAAGACATTTTTGTAACCACTCGGAATTAGGATCCATTTAAACATATCATACCTTGGAGCCGATTGCATTCAGTCGGCTTTAAAGACACGGGCACAAAACCATTCTTGGTCGCGCTGAGAAAATCAAACTCTGATAAGTCACGTCCCGTCAAGCAAGTAGCATTGGGATGTTGCCAATCCACCGATGCATCGGCCAAAGAAACACAGGCCGAGTTATCCGCATGAATGACTTCCACTTCATCATCAACCCACTGAATCATAAACTGGTGCATAGTGGATGGCACGCACTGGTTTGCATGAACCCAATCACGGCCTAGTATAACGTTGTAGTTACCTTGCACCTCAGCGACAAAGAATGCAGTGGCCAAAGTTTTGCTTCCGACTGTAAGCTCCACATACATTACACCTTTGGCTTCAGTTTTCTCTTTGCCTTCAAACCCGTTGAGCACCATATTGGTCTTGATCAATTCTTCATCAGGCAAACCCAATTTCTTGAAGACCGAATAAGGCATAAGATTTACCACAACACCACCATCAACAAGCATTTGACTAAGTGGCGATCCATTGATATGACCTCTGAGATACAACGGTTTCAAATGTGTTACTGGTTCTTTTGGCTTCTTGAATATTGTGTTTTTAGGGCCAAAATCCAGCTGAGCCACTTCCCCTTCCTCATCTACAGCACGAAACTCAGCAGGTAAGTAATACACCATATTGATATCCATACCTTCATGAACCGGCGTAGATTCATAGTCCAACATATCAACCTCTTCTTCAAGTGGATCGACCGATTCTGAAATCTGGTCGAGTGAAGGAGAGGTAAGAAGTGCCACAGACGATGTAATGGCTGTCACATCGTCCTCTTTGGGTGGTGTAGGCACTTCTGTGATAGATGTAGAAGCTGATGTATCTTGTATTTGTTTTGGCCTCCACACTTGTTTTGCTGGAACCATGGGCCGAGTGTCATTGAACAACTTATCCCTTTGCTTCTCGGCCTCCTGCTCTGCCATCTCTTGACTCCTTAACCTCTGTAGTTTCCTCTTCTGTGTCTTTGTTAGCCCTGGAGGACACCACTTTGGTCGAGTGTACTTAGCATCTCTCACCTTTACTTGGCTGGTGCTTGCTTCATGGTCATTACCCGAGTGTTTTGGCGCGATAGCAAGTATCGGCTCAGTCGAGTGGTTATGCAAAGTCGGCTACTGTATGGGGAATGTTTCGGTGCGCAAGATAAGTGAGTCGACATCCATTTTCTCCTTGCCTTTTCCCGACTCAACTGCTGCAACACTTGGTGACTTAACACGCCATTCTTTTCGATTTTCCAGATGCATGAAATTTCCATTCGGGCGCACCTTTTTACTCAGATGGAATCCACTCGGATGGGCGTCACTCTGATGGAATCCACTCGGATGGAACTCACTCGGATGGATTTCACTCGGATGAAATCTACCCATCCATATTTTTTCATTTGGATAGCTTCCACCTGGGTGCATTCTTACACTAGGATAGTTTCCACTCGGTAACATATGGTGACCAGCCGACTGATAGTCACCAATGTTCAATCGGCCATTATATGAGTAATCAAGTCAATTCCACACAGATTGCCTCTGCTCTTCTGAAAACTGCGCCCTTGGTCCACTCGGTTTCACATACTGACTGAATATATCATCTGATGGTGACCTTGGTCGTTTTAAGTATGATAGCCGGTTAGAGCTGGAACCAGCCGACTGATTAGCATATTTGGACAGCAACATATCAAAAGTTGGCTTGATCCGCTTGCGTTGCACTTTAGCTTCATTCCTCTTCCATTTGCCAACTTCTGGACTCTTGGGCTTAACAAACTTAACTCGAGTGTCCTGTTGCACCTGTGTTTGCCCCCCGAGTGTAGGATTCTTGATGGTGATCTTGATCACTTCCTTGCCATCGGGTTGTTTATCAAGCACAACATGTCTCCCCAAGACCTTGTCGCCCTCCTTGTCTTTCCTGGGCTCACCAACAATGACATTAGCTTTATTAGCAGATTCGGCTACCTCCGGCCGAATGAGCAGCTTCTTCCCTTCTAAATCCATGGTGTTCATTGGAAAGGGCTGTTTATCAACTTGCATCTCAGAAAAGTTCAATCGTCCATCATTAATGGCCGATTGTATCTGTCGTCGAAAAACATTGCAATCGTTAGTAGCATGAGAAAAAGAGTTATGATACTTGCAATAAGCACGCCGTTTCAGCTCTTCAAACGGCGGTAAAGTATGAGATATTCTAATAATCTTAGCCTGCAGCAGAGCATCAAATATTCTATCACACTTAGCAATGTTAAAAGTAAACGTCATCTCTTCATCACGATTCTTGTGAATCGGTTTCAGATCATTGCAAGTAAAGGGTTTGGCCTTAGATGGCCAAACAAATTCAGTAGCAAAAACATCACCCTCATTGTCCGAGTGATCACTGTCACTTTCCACCATATTCATCTTTGGACGATCGGCTTTGTATCTATGCACTTCTTTGAGGTCTTTGCTTCGGCTTTCCTGAGCCAAAGCCCTTTATAAGACTTGGTTGATATTTAAGAACTCATAGCCTTCTAGCTTTTCTCTAATGGGAGTTCTCAAACCAGTCAGCACTAGGTCTGCCTAGTCTCTCTCGGTTATCACCAAACTAAAACACCGGTTTTTCGTTTCTCTGAATCTCTTGACGTAATCGGAGACCGATTCATCATGCTTCTGCTTAACCTATGTTAGATGTGACAACTTGAGTTCATTGTCGCCGCTATAAAAGTGATCATGAAATTTCTGCTCTAGCTGCGACCAAACTCGAATGGAACCATGTGGTAAAGAAGAAAACCATGAAAATGTAGTATCAGTTAATGATAAAGGAAATAAACGCACTTTCAATTCATTCAATGAGCCTGCCTCACCCAATTGTTCTAAGTATTGACTGATGGGGTTATGTACCTAGGGTAGGGTCACGGACCTGTCCCAAGTAACTTACCCTAAGACATCCCTAGAAGAGGTCGCCTTCCAGTCGACCAACGAGGACTCACTCGACCAACGAGGACACACTCGACTGGCCCGAAGGACTCGACCACTAAGACGCACTCGACCACCAGGAGGTCAAGAGGCACTCTGCACCGCAACGGTCTGTAATTAAGTAGACTTTATGATAGTAAAGGCACTTTATGTGGGGCGTTACCAGTAACGCCCCAGACTTAACTCACCTTAAACCTTCTCCTACGTGGGCTGGCTGGGGTCCTGGCGCACTCTATATAAGCCACCCCCCTCCACAGGCAGAGGGGTTCGGCACCTTGTAATCCATACATTCATAATCCACTCGACCGCCTCCGGGCTCCGAGACGTAGGGCTGTTACTTCTTCCGAGAAGGGCCTGAACTCGTACATCTTTTGTGCTTACAACCTCTCCATAGCTAGGACCTTGCCTCTCAATACCTACCCCCCACTCTACTGTCAGGCTTAGAACCACGACAGTTGGCGCCCACCGTGGGGCAGGTGTTTTAGCGATTTTGTGGAGAAGTTGCGATTCTTCCGAGTATTTTCATCATGGTGTCTGCTGGAGTTTTGATCGAGGGTCAAGAGATCCGTCTCGGCACTCTCACCTTCATCGCCGACGACTCCGCATGGCTCCAAGAGGCTCCGCTCGACGTTGATGCGCTCCCCGTCCGCGGTGCGACGCATTTCCGCGCATGTGTCCGCGGCGTTCTGCTGCGACAACCGTCGACCCAGTATTGGTCGGTTCCTTCCACCCTCCCGGTCTCTCGCCAGCGCAAGCGCTCGGGCCGGTCGAGGCTTCAGCGATGGGTGAGCCACGCGGTGGCTCGCCAGACGACCACTACACAAGTTGCGGCAATCGAGCCCAACGAATCTCTCTACGGCTTGTTCGATCAGTCGACTGGCTCCGGAGAGACTGCATCCGAGTGCGGAAGCAGCGATCCAGCAGCGGAAATCTTGATGGTCAACGGGCCCCATAGCCCTCCTGGCTTCGCCCGCGGTGGTGGAGCAGGTGACGGCGGCGACCCAGCTCGAGGTTACGAAGAGTACCAGTCCGAGCCGCTCGACTCTCTGCAGAGAGAAGAGCTTCGCCGCAGGAACGAGGATCCCCTGCGTATTCCTATCGCAGGAGAAACCCCCGAGGCTCGTGCCTTGGAGGAGGCGCGTCTGGCCAATTTGGCCGAGCGCACTCGACTGGAGAACCTTCAGCGAGCACTTGACGAGCGCGCGCGGCAACGAGTTCCCGACACCAGTCGACGTCAACTCTTCCCGCCGACTCAGGTATATCGAACCCCGATTCAGAATTTAGCAGCTGCAACCCGTATAGCAGAGTCCATTCAGCCTTCGCAGTCAGAAGCTGGCAGAGGTTTGCTGCAGATCAGAGATCTACTCCGGGCAGCAGGAGATCAGAATTCAGCCGTGTCTCAGTCGCGCAACAGAATTCACAGTCGATCCGTCACTGTGAATACGGTACAGTCGGCTCACAGCCCCAGATCGCCTCCGCGGCGCGAAGGGCATGAGCATCAGCGTGATCAATATGGCGACAGGCTCGACCGAGATGATAGGCGTCGAGTGCCCTATTCCCCTCCGAGGGGTGGGTCTTACGCTCCTCGGCAGCCAGATGATAGGCGTCAGTACAGTACAGGGCGTAGAGTTCCAGTTGATCCCAGGGAGCCAGGCTTCGACGCGCGATCTATTATCGTGCAAGGGTTGGTCGACCGGAACAGAGCCCATCATGGTGCACTCGACAGAGAAGTGCCCACGAGCAGTCGAGTACATGTTTCTGGTCCTGAATGTTTCAGCAGAGCTATCAGAGCCGCTGTTATTCCCCCCAATTTCAGGTTGGCAACAGGAGTCAGCAAGTTCACTGGTGAGTCTAAGCCTGAGACTTGGCTTGAAGACTACCGAGTGGCAGTTCAGATCGGTGGTGGGAACGACGAGGTGGCCATGAAGCATTTGCCCCTCATGTTGGAAGGTTCTGCCAGGGCATGGTTGACCCAATTACCTCCTAGCAGTATTTACACTTGGGAAGATCTGTCCCGAGTGTTCGTCAGAACGTTCGAAGGGACTTGCAAGCGACCAGCGGGATTGACAGAGTTGCAAGTCTGCGTGCAGAAAACCAATGAGACTCTCAGAGAGTATATTCAGAGGTGGATCACTTTGCATCACACAGTGGAAAATGTCTCTGACCATCAGGCAGTGTGCGCCTTCAAAGATGGTGTCAAGAACAGAGAACTCAGCTTGAAATTTGGTCGAACCGGTGACATGACCTTGAGTCGGATGATGGAGATCGCTACCAAGTACGCCAACGGCGAAGAAGAAGACCGACTCCGAAGCGGCAAGCACAAGCCGAGTCAGTCGGAAAAAGGAAATTCCAGTCGGAAGCAGAAGCGGAAGGCTGAACCGGCAGCTCCTGGAGAGGCTCTGGCCGTGACTCAAGGAAAGTCTAAGGGGAAACCAAAAGGATCCTGGAACCCCAAGAAGGTGAAGGATAAAGAAGGGAACGACGTGATGGATATGCCGTGTCATATTCACACGAAGAAAGATGAAGAGGGCAATATCATTTACCCAAAGCACACCACTCGCCAATGTCGACTCCTGATCCAGCAGTTTCAGGGAAAACAGTCTAAGGACAAGGAGAAGGAGTCGGACAAAGCCGAAGACAAAGAGGACAGTGAGGGAGGATACCCGCATATCAACTCCACTCTGATGATCTTCGCAGATGTGGAAAGCAGAAGTCGACTGAAAGTAATTAACCGAGAGGTTAACATGGTTGCTCCAGCGAAGGCAAATTATCTGAAGTGGTATCAAACACCCATCACATTCGACCAATCTGATCACCCGACTCATATTGCCACCCCTGGGAGGCAAGCGTTGGTGGTCGATCCAGTTGTCGAAGGCACTCGACTGACAAAGGTGCTGATGGACGGTGGAAGTGGGCTGAATCTGTTATATGCAGACACGCTGAAAGGTATGGGCATTCCGATGTCCCGATTGAGCACGAGTAACATGAGCTTCCATGGAGTTATACCAGGGAAGAAGGCTGAGTCTCTCGGCCAGATAGCTTTGGACGTAGTATTTGGCGATTCAAAGCATTTCCGCAAAGAAAAGTTGACATTTGAGGTCGTGGATTTTCAAAGTGCATATCATGCCATTTTGGGGAGGCCAGCCTATGCACGGTTCATGGCTCGACCATGTTACGTGTACCTCAAATTGAAGATGCCCGGTCCCAAAGGTGTGATCACTGTCACCGGAGATAGGAAAAAGGCAGAGGAGTGCTTTCAGAAGGGCTCCAAAATTGCCGATTCCCAAGTGACAGCGGTCGAGTTCGAAGAGTACAAGCAAAACGCAGATCCGAGTGACTTGCTGCGATCCAAGAAGCCCGCCACAGAATCTGCATTCCAGTCGTCCGGTGAGACGAAGCCTGTTCACATCCACCCGACCGACCCCGAAGCAGCTCCGACCCGAATCTCCACAACACTCGACCCAAAATAGGAAGAAGCGCTCATCCAGTTCCTCCGTGAGAACTGGGACATTTTTGCATGGAAGCCCGCTGACATGCCAGGTGTTCCCAGGGGACTGGCTGAGCATCGCCTACGAGTCGACAAGTCTGCAAAGCCAGTAAAAGAACATCTTCGGCGGTCCGCCGTCCAGAAGAGAAAGGCCATTGGTGAAGAAGTGGCTCGACTGTTGGCGGCAGGATTTATCCGAGAGATATTCCACTCCGAGTGGCTCGCTAATGTCGTCATGGTTCCTAAGAAGGACAAGTCGCTCCGAATGTGCATTGATTTCAAGCACATAAACCGGGCCTGCCCGAAAGATCACTTTCCTCTCCCTCGTATAGATCAAATTGTTGACTCGACCGCGGGATGCGAGAGGTTGTCTTTTTTAGATGCTTACTCCGGGTACCACCAGATCCGTCTGTATGGACCCGACGAAGTAAAAACAGCTTTCATCACTCCATTCGGGTGCTTCTGCTATATCACCATGCCGTTCGGCCTCAAGAATGCCGGAGCCACGTTTATGCGAATGATTCAGAAGTGTCTACTCACTCAAATCAATCGGAATGTGGAAGCTTATATGGATGATATTGTTGTCAAGTCACGAAAAGGTTCCGACCTGCTCGCTGACCTCGCCGAAACATTTGCCAACCTCAGAAGGTATGATATCAAGCTCAATCCATCAAAGTGCACATTTGGAGTTCCTGGTGGCAAGTTACTCGGTTTTCTCGTTTCCGAACGGGGAATCGACGCCAACCCAGAAAATATTGGCACTATTCTCCGAATGAAACGCCCTGTGCGAGTGCACGATGTCCAGAAGCTTACTGGATGCTTGGCCGCATTAAGTCGATTCATCTCACGACTCGGTGAAAAGGCATTGCCTCTTTACCGACTGATGAAGAAGGCTGACAAGTTCGAGTGGACTCCAGAAGCTGATGCAGCGTTTGCCGAGCTAAAAGCTCTGCTCTCCACCCAGCCGGTGCTTGCTGCTCCAATCAGCAAAGAGCCTCTGTTGCTCTACATCGCAGCCACAGGACAAGTCGTCAGTACTGTGCTAACGGTCGAGCGGGAAGAAGAAGGAAAAGCTCTCAAAGTTCAGCGCCCAGTGTATTATTTGTCTGAAGTCTTGACTCCATCCAAGCAGAGATATCCTCATTATCAGAAGCTTGTATATGGAATTTACATGACCACAAAGAAGGTTGCTCATTATTTCTCTGACCATTCAATTACAGTCGTCAGCGACGCTCCACTATCAGAGATTTTGCACAACAGAGATGCAACTGGTCGAGTGGCCAAATGGGCGATTGAACTTCTTCCCCTTGATATCAAGTTTGAGGCAAAGAAAGCCATTAAGTCCCAGGCAATAGCAGATTTCCTAGCCGAGTGGGTCGAACAGCAACAGCCGACTGAAGTTCACTCGGAGCATTGGACCATGTTTTTCGATGGTTCTAAGATGTTGAATGGTTCCGGTGCTGGGGTTGTCCTGGTTTCCCCCAGAGGAGATAAGCTCAGATATGTGCTCCAGATTCACTTTGATTCCTCCAACAATGAGGCAGAATATGAGGCCCTCCTATATGGGTTGCGCATGGCCATTTCACTCGGCGTCCGTCGCCTAATGGTTTATGGTGACTCGGATTTAGTGGTCAACCAAGTGATGAAAGAGTGGGACGTAAGAAGCCCAGCCATGACTGGATACTGCAGTGCAGTGAGGAAGCTGGAGAAAAAGTTCGAGGGGTTGGAGCTCCATCATATACCCCGACTGAAGAATCAAGCAGCTGATGATCTAGCAAAGATAGGTTCCAAGAGAGAAGCCGTTCCGAGTGGTGTGTTCTTGGAGCATATACATACTCCATCAGTCAAAGAAGATCCTTTCACCGAAGAAACTCCGCAGCCCAAGAGTGCCACAGACCCGACTGAAGTTGAAGTCCCAGCGGTGGTCGACTTGATTATGGAGGTTTTGGTAGTCATTCCCGACTGGACGATTCCATATGTTGCATATATCTTGAGGAAAGAACTTCCGGAGGATGAGGAAGAGGCTCGACAGATCGTCCGTCGATCTAAAGCTTTTACCGTCATCAAAGGACAATTATACAGAGAGAGCGCGACTGGAGTCGGACAGAAGTGCATTACGCCAGAAGAAGGTCGACTCATCCTCAACGATATTCACTCGGGAACCTGTGGTCATCATGCATCTTCTCGGACCATCGTGGCCAAAGCATACCGAGCCGGATTTTACTGGCCCAAGGCGAATGAGATGGCAAAGCAGATAGTAGATAAGTGCGAAGGATGTCAGTTCTACTCGAATATGTCGCACAAGCCTGCGTCAGCTTTGAAGACCATCCCACTCGTCTGGCCTTTTGCAGTTTGGGGGCTGGACATGATCGGTCCTTTGAGAACAGGGCGAAGTGGCTTCACGCATGTACTGGTGGCAGTCGACAAGTTCACCAAGTGGATCGAAGCTAAACCAATCAAGAGCCTCGACACCGGTACTGCTGTTAGCTTCATCAGGGAACTGGTATACAGATATGGAGTCCCGCACAGCATCATCACGGATAATGGGTCGAACTTCGACTCAGAGGAATTCAGAACCTTCTGCAACTCCCAAGGCACGCGGGTCGACTACGCGTCAGTCGCCCATCCGCAGTCGAATGGACAAGCAGAGCGAGCTAATGGACTGATTCTCAAGGGATTGAAACCGCGACTGATGCGTGATCTCAAACACGCGGCTGGAGCTTGGATCGATGAACTTCCATCTGTGCTCTGGGGACTGCGGACCACGCCCAATCGGTCGACCGGAAGAACTCCATTCTTCTTGGTCTATGGAGCCAAAGCAGTCCTGCCAAGTGATCTTCTCCACAATGCTCCTCGAGTCGAAACCTACAACGAAGCAGAAGCTGAACAAGCGCGGCAAGACGCAGTCGACCTTTTAGAGGAAGAAAGGGAGATGGCTCTGATCCGGTCGACCATCTACCAACAAGATCTGCGCCATTTCCACGCTCGAAATGTGAGAGGTCGAGCCTTCCAGGAAGGGGATCTGGTTCTCCGAGTGGATCAGCACAAGCCACATAAGCTTGCTCCTTCTTGGGAAGGCCCTTTCATCGTCACCAAGGTTCTCCACAACGGGGCATACCGTCTTTACAACGTCGAGCATAATATCGACGAGCCCCGAGCTTGGAACGCGGAGCTACTCCGCCCGTTTTACACTTAAGTTGTATCACTCGGATGAGTTGCAATAAAGAACGTCTGTAATTCATGGGTTTAGAAATAATTGTGTCAGCACTTTTTCTTTTTGTCCATATAAAAACTCCCCCTCAGTGGGTGGCTTAGCTGCGAATCCGTTTCGCCTAAGTTTGGAAAAATCCCGTCGAGTGGTGAGCCAGACTCTCACTCGGAGGCTTAGCTGCGAATCCGTTTCGCCTAAGTTATGAAAATCCTACCGAGTGGTGAGCAATCCTCTCACTCGGAGGCTTAGCTGCGAATCCGTTTCGCCTAAGTTATGAAAATCCTACCGAGTGGTAAGCCAACCTTCCACTCGGAGGCTTAGCTGCAGCCTCGTGCTCGCCTAAGTTATAAAAATCCTACCGAGTGGTGAGCAATCCTCTCACTCGGGGGCTTAGCTGGAGTCCAAGCACTTGCCTAAGTTTATCAAAATCCTACCGAGTGGTAAGCCAGCCTTCCACTCGGAGGCTTAGCTGCAGCCTCGTGCTCGCCTAAGTTATAAAAATCCTACCGAGTGGTGAGCAATCCTCTCACTCGGGGGCTTAGCTGCAGTCCAAGCACTCGCCTAAGTTTATCAAAATCCTACCGAGTGGTGAGCAATCCTCTCACTCGGAGGCTTAGCTGCAGCCTCGTGCTTGCCTAAGTTATAAAAATCCTACCGAGTGGTGAGCAATCCTCTCACTCGGGGGCTTAGCTGCAGTCCAAGCACTCGCCTAAGTTTATCAAAATCCTACCGAGTGGTAAGCCAGCCTTCCACTCGGAGGCTTAGCTGCAGCCTCGTGCTCGCCTAAGTTATAAAATCCTACCGAGTGGTGAGCAATCCTCTCACTTGGGGGCTTAGCTGCAGTCCAAGCACTCGCCTAAGTTTATCAAAATCCTACCGAGTGGTAAGCCAGCCTTCCACTCGGAGGCTTAGCTGCAGCCTCGTGCTCGCCTAAGTTATAAAAATCCTACCGAGTGGTGAGCAATCCTCTCACTCGGGGGCTTAGCTGCAGTCCGAGCACTCGCCTAAGTTTATCAAAATCCTACCGAGTGGTAAGCCAGCCTTCCACTCAGAGGCTTAGCTGCAGCCTCGTGCTCGCCTAAGTTATAAAAATCCTACCGAGTGAAGAGCGATCCTCACGCTCGAAGGCTTAGCTGCAGTCCAAGCGCTCGCCTAAGCACAGGCACCTTGCTTTGAACCTGCAAAGGACATTTTGAGCCGAAGGCAATCATATTCAAGCGCCAAATTCAAGTTCGAATCGATGTCTAAAAGAACCGAAAGTGCTCAGGCGTCGAGCCTGTTAAAGTTTGTCGGATACAATTCCACTCGGCATACCGAGGCAAATTTAAAAGAGTCGAGCCATAAGAAGTTTTTTATCCCTCCTGTGGAGGGCTGGAAGGTGCGACGAATTCATCAAGGTCAATTCCGTCGGCGATCCGAGTGGCAGCTGCAAGGAAAGTCTCCATAAAGGACCTGAAGTCGTGCTTCTTGGTATTGGCCACCCGAAGAGCCGCCAGCTTCTCCTCTCGTGCATCTTTGCAGTGGACTCGGGCCAGACACAGAGCAACATCTGCACCACACCGAGCCGAGGACTTCTTCCATTCCTGCACTCGACCAGGGATCGTGTTCAAGCGGGCCATTAATGACTCAAGGTCATTCTGAAGTGTCTCCTCAGGCCAGAGCGTCGAGTCGATGCGAGATGTGGCGGCCTTCAGCCTTGCGAGATAATCCACGACGGATGCAACGCGAGATTCCAGTCGGAAGATATCCATGGCAACCTCGTCATTTACCGGAGAATTGACAGGGTCAAGGTTTGGCTCCAGTCGGCTGGTTTCTTCTTCAAAGTTTTGACAAAATTCTGCAAGAGTGATCACTAAGTCAAGGAGATAGTCGAATGGAAGAAGCCACAGTCAGAAATATTTGCCAAACATGGAGGTTTACCTTCGAGCATAAGAAACAGCTTCTTGGCAAAGCCACTCAGGAAGGCCTCCAGCGCAGTCTTCTTCTCTGTCAATTTGCTGACTTGATCGGTCAAGGCAGCTTTGTCAGTTCTCAGTCGACTGACTTCTTTGTTGGCAATCCCAAGAGCAGTCTTCAGGTTGGTATTGTCTTGTTCAAGCTTGGTGACTGAAGCTAACTTCTCGTCAGCAAGCTTGATCTTCTCAGCTAGCTCAAGGTCTTTCTTCTGCTGGGCCTCCTTTACCTTACCTGCAAGACACAGCAAGATCAGGTGTTGAAACAAGCAAGAGGAAAAGCAGTCGTCAAGGTCTCACCAAACATACCTTCAGTCTCCTCCTTCGCCTTTGTCAGCTTCTCCTGAACCAGCTTCAAGCTCAGCTCGACTTGAGTATGTTTCTGTTCTAGCTCTGAGTAGCGAGCCACAAGATCACAGGAGTTCTGCGAAGAACCAATCGACCAAACGTCAAAAATAATTCACTTCCGAGTGAAAAAGGAAAAAACACACGTTTTTAAAACTACAGCCGAATACAAGTATTCGACCGTAGTCTCGGGGACTACACCCAGTGGGTGCACTCAGCGTGCCCCCACTAATCCTGTCGAAGGCAAAGTCCACCAGTCGACCTCAAAAAAAAAACACAGTGTGCGAGACGCATTATCTAAGACTGTGATCAACTGCAAGCAGTCGACCACAGTCTCGGGGACTACACCCAGTGGGTGCACTCAGCGTGCCCCCACCGGTTTGCGAAATCCAGTCGACCAGTCGACTGATAGAAAGATCGACATTATAAAGCCTAAGGCCGACTGCCAGCAGTCGACCTTAGCCTTGGGGACTACACCCAGCGGGTGCACTCAGCGTGCCCCCGCTAACACGGAGTTTATTCGTCACTCCCAGTGGGTGACCAATATAAATCCCGGAAAAGAAAAGTTTTTGGGAGCATATCCAACAGAACAAACAGCAGTCGACTGACCTGGACATTGCTTTGGAGGGCAGAGCTGGCGTCATAGGCTGCTTGACTCGCATCCCGGATGGTCTTCAGCTGCTCCATCATGAGTCCCGCCTGGCGTATCGCCTCCTTCGCCGCACCAGCTTGGTCCTCTGGGACGTGGTGAGTCGTGAAGAGGGAAGGCTGCTGAGCACTCGTCAGTGGGGTCGCGAAGGTCACCGTGTGTCGAGTGGTGTTCTCTCCCTCCACAGTCAGAATTTCAGGCGCTGACACATCCTGAGACACCTTGCCGGCAGGCGCTTTCCGACTCCTCCTGTGCTTCAGCGGCTCCTCATCCTCATCATCATCAGGTAGATCGATAACAGTGTTGGGTGGAGCTGCAGAGAAGTGTCAGGATCAGAGATCGCGAGTCAGTCGACTAAGAATGGTATTAAGAACACGGCACCTGGATTCGAAGTTGCGGCATCCTCCATCTCGTGGTCATCGGCCCGGGCCGAGGTCTCAGAAGTAGCAGCACTGCAGCTCCAAAGGATCAGTCGACTAACATCAGTGTCGACCAGAGATAAAGTTCGCATAAGAATAAGAAAATATGAACAACACAATTACCCTGAAATGGTGGGGATGGACACTTTCATCTTCGGCAGAAGCTTGGCCGGCTTCGATGGGGCCGCCCTGGGCTGCTTCGGTGCCTTTTCTGTCGGCGCCGGAGAGGTGGTCCGAGGGCGCTTGGTCGACTGGGCAGCAGTCGCTACCCCTTTACCACGTTCGGTCGAGGGGTCGTGGACAAGTTTCGACCGCCTTTCTGAGCGCGGTGGAACGACCTCCTCCTCCTCTTCTTCCTCGTCCTCGAGGTCATCTTCATCACCTTCATCATCATCATCGTCGTCGTCATCCCCTGCAGCATCCGAGTCCCATTCCTCCTCTCCCTGGCTCTCGCCCCCGCTCGCCTCGCCTCCGCTCGCCTCGCCCCCGCTCGCCTCGCCTTCTTCAGTCGAAGCTTGTGCCCCGTTGGGCATCGAGTACAGCTCGGTGAAGGCCTAGCAGTCGCCCAAACAACGTTCAGTCGACCAGTCGACAGGATCAGCAGAAATGAATACAACAAAGACACGACGGAAAGCAGAGCAAGTGTACCTTGTTTGGGACGCTGTCGTGGTCGAGTGGAGGAATCCTTCTGGCTCCGCGCGGGTTGTCCCTGTTCCCGGTAACGGCTACCATCCACCTTTCCAGAGTGACATCGTCGACTTCTTCTGGATGGACTCTGGTCTCGTCCGCGGGCCCACAGTACAACCACATGCAGTGGCTCCGGAACTGGAGAGGTTGGATACGGCGCTTGAGGAAGACCTCCAAGAGGTCCATGCCTGTCACTCCGTCCCGAACCAGCTGCACCACTCGCTCCATCAACATCTTCACGTCGGCTTTCTCCTCCGGAATCAGCTTCAGAGGGGAGGGCTTGTTCACTCGGTCCATGGTAAACTGCGGAAGTCCACTCGACTGCCCCGGCGTCGACTGGACCTGGCAGTAGAACCAAGTCGACTGCCAGCCCCTGACGGACTCGGGAAAAGACATGGGCGGGAAGGTGCTATTGTTCCTCACCTGAATCCCCAGGCCCCCACACATTTGGACGACCCGGGTCTTCTCGTCACCTGGGCTCGCCTTCTTCACGGTCTGAGAGCGACACGTGAAGATACGTTTGAACAAGCCCCAGTGCGGTCGACAGCCCAAGAAACCCTCGCACATGGACACGAACGCAGCAAGGTAGGCAATGGAGTTTGGGGTAAAGTGGTGGAGCTGTGCTCCAAAGAAATTCAGGAAACCCCGGAAGAAAATGCTCGGTGGCAAGGAAAACCCCCGATCGACATGAGTGGCCAGGAGCACACACTCACCCTCTTCTGGCTGTGGCTGCCACTCCTTCCCCGGCAACCTCGCAGCTCCGTGAGGGATCAAACCCTCGTCGGCCATGTCGAGGAGGTCCTTCTCCGTGATGGTCGACTGGATCCAGTCGCCTTGGACCCAGCCTTTCGGCAGGCGGGATCTGGACGAAGATCCTCGGCGGCTGGTGGATCTCCCCTTCGCCTTCTCCGATGCCGACGCCTTCTTGGCACGCTCCAACGCCGCCGTCTTCTCCTTGGCCATGGTCGCCGGTGGGATGCACGAAGGGGAGCGGTGCGGAAGCGAGGGCAGGCACGCTGAGCAGGGAGGAAGAGAGCAGAGGGAGAGAGGGAGAATGCGGAGGCGCAGCACAGAAATCCTCGCCGGGCACATTTATAAGGCCCCTTCCGAGTGGCTGACGTGTGGGCCCGGTCGATCTAATCATATCTGTGAGCAGTTATGGAGACTGGATACGTGGCGAAAAAGGCGGCGCGGAGATCGAGGCGTCTACTCCCCGTCCCATCCGAACGCCGCGGTTCGTCCCGCTTCGCGCGCGCCCCCAAATTTCGCACCCCGCAGAATCCGCGAACAACAAATCTGCCTGTCAGACGCGGCGATTCCGGCGATCCGTCGCTCGGAGATCGACGAAGCTCGAAAGATCACTCGACGCAAAAATAGAATGGATCGAGTCGACCGAAGACGAATTGCTCCTTGTCGACGAAGAGATTCTTTGATCCAGAACAGCGCACAACTAGAGCGCAAAGGTTAATCGGAAACGACATCAACTCCTTCTTCACTCGAAGCCTCAATCCATTCGGGGGCTAATGATGGGGTTATGTACCTAGGGTAGGGTCACGGACCTGTCCCAAGTAACTTACCCTAAGACATCCCTAGAAGAGGTCGCCTTCCAGTCGACCAACGAGGACTCACTCGACCAACGAGGACACACTCGACTGGCCCGAAGGACTCGACCACTAAGACGCACTCGACCACCAGGAGGTCAAGAGGCACTCTGCACCGCAACGGTCTGTAATTAAGTAGACTTTATGATAGTAAAGGCACTTTATGTGGGGCGTTACCAGTAACGCCCCAGACTTAACTCACCTTAAACCTTCTCCTACGTGGGCTGGCTGGGGTCCTGGCGCACTCTATATAAGCCACCCCCCTCCACAGGCAGAGGGGTTCGGCACCTTGTAATCCATACATTCATAATCCACTCGACCGCCTCCGGGCTCCGAGACGTAGGGCTGTTACTTCTTCCGAGAAGGGCCTGAACTCGTACATCTTTTGTGCTTACAACCTCTCCATAGCTAGGACCTTGCCTCTCAATACCTACCCCCCACTCTACTGTCAGGCTTAGAACCACGAGGCTGTAATGGCTGTCACATCGTCCTCTTTGGGTGGTGTAGGCACTTCTGTGATAGATGTAGAAGCTGATGTATCTTGTATTTGTTTTGGCCTCCACACTTGTTTTGCTGGAACCATGGGCCGAGTGTCATTGAACAACTTATCCCTTTGCTTCTCGGCCTCCTGCTCTGCCATCTCTTGACTCCTTAACCTCTGTAGTTTCCTCTTCTGTGTCTTTGTTAGCCCTGGAGGACACCACTTTGGTCGAGTGTACTTAGCATCTCTCACCTTTACTTGGCTGGTGCTTGCTTCATGGTCATTACCCGAGTGTTTTGGCGCGATAGCAAGTATCGGCTCAGTCGAGTGGTTATGCAAAGTCGGCTGCTGTATGGGGAATGTTTCGGTGCGCAAGATAAGTGAGTCGACATCCATTTTCTCCTTGCCTTTTCCCGACTCAACTGCTGCAACACTTGGTGACTTAACACGCCATTCTTTTCGATTTTCCAGATGCATGAAATTTCCATTCGGGCGCACCTTTTTACTCAGATGGAATCCACTCGGATGGGCATCACTCTGATGGAATCCACTCGGATGGAACTCACTCGGATGGATTTCACTCGGATGAAATCTACCCATCCATATTTTTTCATTTGGATAGCTTCCACCTGGGTGCATTCTTACACTAGGATAGTTTCCACTCGGTAACATATGGTGACCAGCCGACTGATAGTCACCAATGTTCAATCGGCCATTATATGAGTAATCAAGTCAATTCCACACAGATTGCCTCTGCTCTTCTGAAAACTGCGCCCTTGGTCCACTCGGTTTCACATACTGACTGAATATATCATCTGATGGTGACCTTGGTCGTTTTAAGTATGATAGCCGGTTAGAGCTGGAACCAGCCGACTGATTAGCATATTTGGACAGCAACATATCAAAAGTTGGCTTGATCCGCTTGCGTTGCACTTTAGCTTCATTCCTCTTCCATTTGCCAACTTCTGGACTCTTGGGCTTAACAAACTTAACTCGAGTGTCCTGTTGCACCTGTGTTTGCCCCCCGAGTGTAGGATTCTTGATGGTGATCTTGATCACTTCCTTGCCATCGGGTTGTTTATCAAGCACAACATGTCTCCCCAAGACCTTGTCGCCCTCCTTGTCTTTCCTGGGCTCACCAACAATGACATTAGCTTTATTAGCAGATTCGGCTACCTCCGGCCGAATGAGCAGCTTCTTCCCTTCTAAATCCATGGTGTTCATTGGAAAGGGCTGTTTATCAACTTGCATCTCAGAAAAGTTCAATCGTCCATCATTAATGGCCGATTGTATCTGTCGTCGAAAAACATTGCAATCGTTAGTAGCATGAGAAAAAGAGTTATGATACTTGCAATAAGCACGCCGTTTCAGCTCTTCAAACGGCGGTAAAGTATGAGATATTCTAATAATCTTAGCCTGCAGCAGAGCATCAAATATTCTATCACACTTAGCAATGTTAAAAGTAAACTTCATCTCTTCATCACGATTCTTGTGAATCGGTTTCAGATCATTGCAAGTAAAGGGTTTGGCCTTAGATGGCCAAACAAATTCAGTAGCAAAAACATCACCCTCATTGTCCGAGTGATCACTGTCACTTTCCACCATATTCATCTTTGGACGATCGGCTTTGTATCTATGCACTTCTTTGAGGTCTTTGCTTCGGCTTTCCTGAGCCAAAGCCCTTTATAAGACTTGGTTGATATTTAAGAACTCATAGCCTTCTAGCTTTTCTCTAATGGGAGTTCTCAAACCAGTCAGCACTAGGTCTGCCTAGTCTCTCTCGGTTATCACCAAACTAAAACACCGGTTTTTCGTTTCTCTGAATCTCTTGACGTAATCGGAGACCGATTCATCATGCTTCTGCTTAACCTATGTTAGATGTGACAACTTGAGTTCATTGTCGCCGCTATAAAAGTGATCATGAAATTTCTGCTCTAGCTGCGACCAAACTCGAATGGAACCATGTGGTAAAGAAGAAAACCATGAAAATGTAGTATCAGTTAATGATAAAGGAAATAAACGCACTTTCAATTCATTCAATGAGCCTGCCTCACCCAATTGTTCTAAGTATTGACTAACATGCTCCCGTGTGGTTTTTGTGCCTTCTCCATTAAACTTAACAAAATCTGGAATTTTATATCCCGGAGGGCACTGGATGGCATCAAAGTACTCGGGGTACGGCTTTTGATAAATCCGATTCCGAGGTAACTCAACTCCAAAATTCTCTCGAAGCATCTTAGCCATCTCCTCTCTAAGATTAGCTAAACCATCATCCATAGTGGACGATGAAGCTTGTGGCAGTGGCATAGGAGGAGTAGGGTTACTAGCTGTAGGTAGGAATTGTTGCATGTATGTCGACCCATAATTTGCTAGTGGTCGAGTGGTTGTAGCTGTAGGTAGAGTTTGGTTCGGCGTTGCCACCGAACCTGGCATGCTCATAATAGGATTAATGGGTGCAGCCACAATCTGATTTGTTTGGGTAGGATAATAAGTCATCGGCACGGGAGGCGCCGATGAGATAGGTAAAGCCAGATTAGGGTTTTGCACACTAGCAGCTACACCATCATTACCACTAGTCGATTGAGATGTATTCTTCTGAGCATTAGTATTTTCAATGAAAGTCTGATAGACTAGATTGTTACCATCAGCAATACGACTTTCAATCTCAGCCCACTGCTCAGGAGAAAAGGTAGTACTTACAGAGGGTTTAACCTGCTCGGCTTGAAGAGGAGGGAACTTGATTTCTTCAATTGGAGTGATGTTGCCTTGGCGATCCTTCTTGAACTTTGCAAGGAACTCCTGCAAGTCCTTCTCCTCGCGCGCCTTCTTGTACTCCTCATAGACTTGGCGATGATCGGCCGATATCTCATCAAGACTGGGCTTAATGATGTTATCGGCGTCTACCTCAGATGGCTTGGGAAGATCAGACATGGTGGATGATGATGATTGATCCCCAGCGGAGTCGCCAAAAAGTGTGTTGACACACGAACACGTCACGTGTACCCTCGACGCCGGGGGTGATGCACCGCAGCTCACGTCGAAGGAGACCCGACCGACAGCGCGATACGCAAGACAGTCGATGGGCGCTTTTGCAGACCCGAAAACCCCACACCCCCGGGAGGGACCCCGTCAGGGAGTGCGGCAGCTATGGGCTGCCCTAGGTCGATTCGCTCGCCCCTAGAGCCTCGAGATTCGCAGCTCTCAAACACGAAGAACAGCGAAGAACGAGAGAGAAAACAATGGAGAGATAAAACGTAGATGAAAAAGTAGTATATTGATTTGTTCGATTGTGTGTTGTTCAATCGGCCGTCACCCCCAACATATATAAGAGGCGGCTAGACTTCCCGTACAAGTAAAGGATTCATCTAGGCTTTCCTTACAAGAAAAATTACATCAATTCGCGTCCTAGAGTCCTAGTTCTATTCCAACTCGGATTCAGTCTGAATCTGGCCCAACTTCTGTCTTCCTCCTTGTGCAGGCCGCCGAGCCTCCATATGACCTCCGATCGAGGTGGCCCAAATATCAAACTTGTGTGCCTCGACGATACGAACAACTCTCATGTTGATCACTTTTTCAAATAAGGCCATCTTGAATACTTTTCGAGGTCGTCTTTACCTTCCAGTCGGACTCGGTCTTGAAGTAGACTGAATTATCCGAGTCTTGTAGTGAATTTGCAGGCCATATACTATCTCTGATGATGATGACTCCAAAACCAAAGTTTACCGTCTTGATGATACGCACAACTTCTGTATTGAACACTTCTTCATCCGAGGTCATCTTGATAAACTTTCGGGCAGATGTTCAATTTCACTCGGATCTGAGCTCATCCACTCGGATATTAGAGACTTCCACTCGGACCATCCGACTCGACCTTTTCACTCTGAAAACAATCTTTCACTCGGATGACTATATTTTCACTCGGAAGACAAACTTTTACTCGATCGATAAATTTTCACTCGACCTTTTAC
The DNA here is from genome assembly GCF_018294505.1 of Triticum aestivum. Taxonomy (NCBI): domain Eukaryota; kingdom Viridiplantae; phylum Streptophyta; class Magnoliopsida; order Poales; family Poaceae; genus Triticum; species Triticum aestivum. The sequence goes on along the minus strand of NC_057795.1, from coordinate 401,589,978 downwards.
TCGATCGATAAGTTTTCACTCGAACTTTTACTCGATCGGTAGGTTTTCACTCGACCTTTTACTCGATCGGTAGGTTTTCACTCGACCTTTTACTCGATCGATAGGTTTTCACTCGACCTTTTACTCGATCGTTAGGTTTTCACTCGACCTTTTACTCAATCGGTAGGTTTTCACGAACTTTTACTCGATCGGTAGGTTTTCACTCGACCTTTTACTCAATCGGTAGGTTTTCACTCGGATGGTAAGCATTTCACTCGACCAAAAACATAGCCTGATCTTGATTTGTCTCCCTAAGTCTCATACGACCTCGGATTGAGATGAATTATATATGAAAATCGATCGGCTCGACGAGACGAAACTTTTCTGTGTTGAAGGTTTTTCAATTCAAGGCAGTCTTGATGGCCGAATTGCTCACGCTTTGCATCAGACACTCATCAACGTGTGTCTGGTGTCAAGCGTAACATTTTGGTCTCTGGCCTGTCCAGACCGTATTGACTATAACTTTTGCATATGAACTCGGATTGAGATGATTTATATATGAGAATCAATTGTCTTGACGAGACGAAGACAATTCCTTTAGAGCACTCCTTCATCTGAGGTCACATTGAGGGCGTAATCGGCCGAAAAGCACTCAGAACATTAAATTTTGTCACTCAGAGTATAGCTTCGGCCACTGAGATGAGGTCGAATGGCGATAACCTAAACATCAAAGTTGTTCCACTCGACAATACGAAACTTTCTCATGCTGAAAACCCTTTCACTCTGTATTTTGCCAAAATCAGTTGTCAACAGAAAGCTCAATGAATGGCATGACATGGATGATGAAAGTGGATCCCTCAAAATACTAAGGACAAAGGATTGGCTCAAGCTCAAAGGCTCAAGACTCTTCATTTTATATTTTAGTGATCCAAGATCACATTGAGTCTATAGGAAAAGCCAATACTATCAAGAAGGGATGAGGTGTTGCTTAATGAGCCTCTTGCTTCATGTGCTTAGTGATATGCTCCAAAACCCTCAGCTACTTTCCCACATCCACAAATGACCTAAACCCAAAGCCAAAATCGGTCACACCGATTCTTCCAATCCGGCGCCACCGATTCCAAAAGTCATAGCCACTGCCACAAACCCTAAGCAAATTGGTCTTACCGATAGGGATCTCGGTCTCACCGAGATGGGGTTGCAATACCTCTGTTTCCCTTCGTAACATTTCGGTCTAACCGAAGTGAGCGATCGGTCCCACCGAGATTGCAATGTAAACTCTCTGTTTCCTTTTTGTAACATTTCGGTCTCGCCGAAAAGAGCAAATCGGTCCCACCGAGTTTACCTGACCAACTCTCTGGAAAGCTTATTACCAAATCGGTCTCACCGAGTTTGTGTAATCGGTCTCACCGAGATTACGTTATACCCAGCCTCACCAAGATGCATGTCAGTCCCACCGAAAATCACTAATGGTCACTAGGTTTACTAAATCGGTCCGACCGAGTTTAACGATTGGGTCCCACCGAGTTTGGTAAATTATGTTTAACGGTTAGATTTTGTGTGGAGGCTATATATACCCCTCCACCTCCTCTTCATTCATGGAGAGAGTCATCAGAACGAACCTACACTTCCAACTTACCATTTCTGAGAGAGAACTACCTACTCATGTGTTGAGGCCAAGATATTCCATTCCTACCATATGAATCTTGATCTCTAGCCTTCCCCAAGTTGCTTTCCACTCAAACCCTCTTTCCACCAGATCCAAATCCTATGAGAGAGAGTTGAGTGTTGGGGAGACTATCATTTGAAGCACAAGAGCAAGGAGTTCATCATCAACGCACCATTTGTTACTTCTTGGAGAGTGGTGTCTCCTAGATTGGCTAGGTGTCACTTGGGAGCCTCCGACAAGATTGTGGAGTTGAACCAAGGAGTTTGTAAGGGCAAGGAGATCGCCTACTTCGTGAAGATCTATCGCCTCTTGCTTCATGTGCTTAGTGATATGCTCCAAAACCCTCAGCTACTTTCCCACATCCACAAATGACCTAAACCCAAAGCCAAAATCGGTCACACCGATTCTTCCAATCCGGCGCCACCGATTCCAAAAGTCATAGCCACTGCCACAAACCCTAAGCAAATTGGTCTTACCGATAGGGATCTCGGTCTCACCGAGATGGGGTTGCAATACCTTTGTTTCCCTTCGTAACGTTTCGGTCTAACCGAAGTGAGCGATCGGTCCCACCGAGATTGCAATGTAAACTCTCTGTTTCCTTTTTGTAACATTTCGGTCTCGCCGAAAAGAGCAAATCGGTCCCACCGAGTTTACCTGACCAACTCTCTGGAAAGCTTATTACCAAATCGGTCTCACAGAGTTTGTGTAATCGGTCTCACCGAGATTACGTTATACCCTAACCCTAACCGAATCAGCCTCACCGAGATGCATGTCAGTCCCACCGAAAATCACTAATGGTCACTAGGTTTACTAAATCGGTCCGACCGAGTTTAACGATTGGGTCCCACCGAGTTTGGTAAATTATGTTTAACGGTTAGATTTTGTGTGGAGGCTATATATACCCCTCCACCTCCTCTTCATTCGTGGAGAGAGTCATCAGAACGAACCTACACTTCCAACTTACCATTTCTGAGAGAGAACTACCTACTCATGTGTTGAGGCCAAGCATATGAATCTTGATCTCTAGCCTTCCCCAAGTTGCTTTCCACTCAAACCTTCTTTCCACCAGATCCAAATCCTATGAGAGACAGTTGAGTGTTGGGGAGACTATCATTTGAAGCACAAGAGCAAGGAGTTCATCATCAACGCACCATTTGTTACTTCTTGGAGAGTGGTGTCTCCTAGATTGGCTAGGTGTCACTTGGGAGCCTCCGACAAGATTGCGGAGTTGAACCAAGGAGTTTGTAAGGGCAAGGAGATCTCCTACTTCGTGAAGATCTACCGCTAGTGATGCAAGTCCTTCATGGGCAACGGCCATGGTGGGATAGACAAGGTTGCTTCTTCATGGACCCTTCATGGGTGGAGCCCTCCGTGGACTCGTGCAGCCATTACCCTTCATGGGTTGAAGTCTCCATCAACATGGGTGTACGATAGCACCACCTATCGGAACCACGCCAAAAACATCCATGTCTCCAATTGCGTTTGAATCCTCCAAACCCTTCCCTTTACTTTCTTGCAAGTTGCATGCTTTAATTTCCGCTGCCTATACACTCTTTGCATGCTTGCTTGAATTTTGTGATGATTGCTTGACTTGTCCTAAAATAGTTAAAATCTTCCAAACTCTAAAATTGGGAAAAGGTTAAGTTTTTACTGGTCAAGTAGTCTAATCGCCCCCCCTCTAGACATACTTCAAGGTCCTACATGATCTTCTTCCCACTCAACTCCATTGGCATTGAACTTTCGTTCAAAACCAACACCTTGATTCTTCCAGTGCCTTCCTTGCTTGCGTACAATTTCCTCAAATTGCTTAGTTCTGGCAAGGCTCTTGTAAACACATTTCTCTATAACTCCCTTCAAGAAGTTATTTTCTTGCTCAAGTGTAACATGGCTAAGAGAATCATTAGTGGAATCAAGAGAACTACTAGAAGCAACAATATTGGATTGAGCATGATTATTGTTACTACTAGAAGAATCTTTCTTGTTCTTGTTGCTAGATTTTACTTGTGGCATGTAAGTAGACAAGAGTAAACGCTTGGCAATGTAATAAGAACTTTATTCCGAAGATCATCATTGATGGCTTCAAAGAACCCATGTTCTTGCTCAAGATTGAGCTTCTCTAAGAGTAGCTTCTCAAAGCATAGCTTCTCATGAGTTTTTAAAAGTTCTCGATGATCTTCTAAAGTAGTTTCATGAGCTAACTTAAGAGTGTTTAGTTCTTTAGTTAGACGCTCAATCTCCTTCTTATCATTGCCATTCATTTCTTCTTGATTAGCATGATTAATAGCATTTTCATCATAGTATTCATCACTAGAGTTGTCAACAAGTAAGTCATCATAACCTAGCAAATCATATTCATCACTATTGAAATCAACATACTCCGGGTGTGTTACCTTAGCCCTTTAGCCATGAAGCATCTCCCAATTCCTTCATTTGGTGACTCAAATATGTCATAGGAGTTGGTTGACACAAGTGCTAGACCGGCAACACCTTCATCTTGAGTATATTCGGAGTCAGAGTGATAACTTCTCTCGGAGTGGTGGTAGCAATCAGAGCCGGATACCCATTCACCAGCATGAGCTTGATGTCTTCGTTTTGTGTAGCTCCTTGATGACTTGTCCTTCCTTTCCAAATCCTTGCTTCTTCGAGAGGTTCCTCGTTCATAACGATCATCTCTACTCGTTCTCTCTCTGGGAGGCGATTCTTCCCTTTTGCTTCTCCTTTTAGGTGAGTCTTCTCTTCTTTTGTATGGAGCCGTACACTCATTGGAGTAGTGTCCGGGTCTTCCATAATTGTAGCAATTTCGCTCACGACTAGAAGATCTTTTGTCATTGTAGGACCTTGACTTGGAACTTCTTTCCTTGCTTCTACTCTTGCACCCCCCCTTGCCACCCCCTGCGCCGAGGGTTGGAAACCCTAGGGTGGGGGGGCACCACTTGCCTTGGGGGGCACTCCACCCCCCTGGCCGCTGCCCCCCCTTGGGAGATTGCATCTCCAGGGCCGGCGCCCCCCCGCTGGGGGCCTATATAAAGGAGGGGGGAGGGAGGGCAGCCGCTCCCTAAGTCTTGGCGCCTCCCTTCCCCTGCTACACCTCTTCCTCCTCCCGTAGTAGCTTGGCGAAGCCCTGCCGGAGTCCTGCTGCATCCATCACCACGCCGTTGTGCTGCTGGATCTTCATCAACCTCTCCTTCCCCCTTGCTGGATCAAGATGTAGGAGACGTCACGCTGACCGTACGTGTGTTGAATGCGGAGGTGCCGTCCGTTCGGCGCTAGAATCTCCGGTGATAGGATCACGACGAGAACGACGACCTCAACCCCGTTCTCTTGAACGCTTCCGCACGCGATCTACAAGTGGTATGTAGATGCATCTCTCTCCTATCACTCATTGCTTAGATGAACTCATAGATGGATATTGGTGAAACCATAGGAAATTTTTTATTTTCTGCAATGTTCCCCAACAGTGGCATCATGAGCTAGGTCTGTGCGTAGTTCTCTATTGCACGAGTAGAACACAATTTTGCTGTGGGCGTAGATCTTGTCAACTTGCTTGCCGCTACTAGTCTTATTTTGCTTCAGCGGTATTGTGGGATGAAGTGGCCCAGACCGACCTTACACGTACGCTTACGTGAGACAAGTTCCACCGACTGACATGCACTAGTTGCATAAGGTGGCTAACGGGTGTCTGTCTCTCCCACTTTAGTTGGAGTGGATTCGACGAAAAGGGTCCTTATGAAGGGTAAATATAAGTTGACAAAATCACGTTGTGGATATTCTTAGGTAAGAAAATGTTCTTGCTAGAACCCAATTGCAGCCACGTAAAAGATGCAACAACAATTAGAGGACGTCTAACTTGTTTTTGCAGCAATTGTCATGTGATGTGATATGGCCAGAAGTTGTGATGAATGATGAATGATATATTGTGATGTATGAGATCATGTTCTTGTAATAGGAATCACGACTTGCATGTCGATGAGTATGAAAACCGGCAGGAGCCATAGGAGTTGTCTTTATTTTTGTATGACCTGCATGTCATTGAAGAACGCCATGTAAATTACTTTACTTTATTGCAACACGCGTTAGCCATAGAAGTAGAAGTAGTCGTTGGCGTGACAACTTCATGAAGACACGATGATGGAGATCATGATGATGGAGATCATGGTGTCATGCCGGTGACGAAGATGATCATGGAGCCCCAAAGATGGAGATCAAAGGAGCTATATGATATTGGCCATATCATGTCACTATTATATAATTGCATGTGATGTTTATTATGTTTATGCATCTTCTTTACTTAGAACGATGGTAGTAAATAATATGATCCCTTATAATAATTTCAAGAAAGTGTTCCCCCTAACTATGCACCATTGCTAAAGTTCGTTGTTTCGAAGCACCACATGATGATCGGGTGTGATATATCCTTACGTTCACATACAACGGGTGTAAGACAGTTTTACACATGCAAAACACTTAGGGTTAACTTGACGAGCCTAGCATGTACAGACATGGCCTCGGAACACAAGAGACCGAAAGGTCGAACATGAGTCGTATGGAAGATACGATCAACATGGAGATGTTCACCGATGATGACTAGTCCGTCTCACGTGATGATCGGACACGGCCTAGTCGACTTGGATCGTGTAACACTTAGATGACTAGAGGGATGTCAATCTGAGTGGGAGTTCATTAAATAATTTGATTAGATGAACTTAATTATCATGAACTTAGTCTAAAATCTTTGCAAAATATGTCTTGTAGATCAAATGGCCAACGCTCATGTCAACATGAACTTCAACGCGTTCCTAGAGAAAACCACGCTGAAAGATGATGGCAGCAACTATTCGGACTGGGTCCGGAACCTGAGGATCATCCTAATAGCAGCCACGAAAGATTATGTCCTAGAAGCACCGCTAGGTGAAGCACCCATCCCAGAGAACCTAGACGTTATGAACGCTTGGCAGTCACGTGCTGATGATTACTCCCTCGTTCAGTGCGGCATGCTTTACAGCTTAGAACCGGGGCTCCAAAAGCGTTTTGAGCGACACGGAGCATATGAGATGTTCGAGGAGCTAAAAGTGGTTTTTCAAGGTCATGCCCGGGTCGAGAGATATGAAGTCTCCGACAAGTTCTATAGTTGTAAGATGGAGGAAAACAGTTCTGTCAGTGAGCACATACTCAAAATGTCTGGGTTGCACAACCGCCTATCCCAGCTGGAGATCAACCTCCCGGACGAGGCGGTCATTGACAGAATCCTTCTGTCGCTCCCACCGAGCTACAAGAGCTTTGTGCTGAACTACAATATGCAGGGGATGGTGAAGACCATTCCTAAAGTATTTTCAATGCTGAAGTCAGCAGAGGTTGAAATCAATAAAGATCATCAAGTGTTGATGGTCAATAAGACCACTAAGTTCAAGAAGGGCAAGGGTAAGAAGAACTTCAAGAAGGACGGCAAAGATGTTGCCGCGCCCGGTAAGCCAGTTGCCAGGAAGAAGTCAAAGAATGGACCCAAGCCTGAGACTGAGTGCTTTTATTGCAAAGGGAAGGGTCACTTGAAGCGGAACTGCCCCAAATACTTAGCGGACAAGAAGGCCGGCAACACTAAAGGTATATGTGATATACATGTAATTGATGTGTACCTTACTAGTACTTGTAGTAACTCCTTGGTATTTGATACCGGTGCCATTGCTCATATTTGTAACTCACAGCAGGAGCTGCGGAATAAGCAGAGACTGGCGAAGGACGAGGTGACGATGCGCGTCGGGAATGGTTCCAAGGTCAATGTGGTCGCCGTCGGCACACTACCTCTACATTTACCCACGGGATTAGTTATGAACCTCAATAATTGTTATTTAGTGCCAAGTTTGAGCATGAACATTGTATCTGGATCTCGTTTAATATGAGATGGCTACTCATTTAAATCCGAGAATAATGGTTGTTCTATTTATATGAGAGATATGTTTTATGGTCATGCCCCGATGGTCAATGGTTTATTCTTAATGAATCTCGAACGTAATGTTGCACATATTCATAGTGTGAATACCAAAAGATGTAAAGTTGATAACGATAGTCCCACATACTTGTGGCACTGCCGCCTTGGTCACATTGGTGTCAAGCGCATGAAGAAGCTCCATGCTGATGGACTTTTAGAGTCTCTCGATTATCAATCATTTGACACATGTGAACCATGCCTCATGGGCAAAATGACCAAGACTCCGTTCTCCGGAACAATGGAGCGAGCAACCAACTTATTGGAAATCATACATACTGATGTGTGTGGTCCAATGAGCGTTGAGGCTCGCGGAGGATATCGTTATGTTCTCACTCTCACTGATGACTTGAGTAGATATGGGTATGTCTACTTGATGAAACACAAGTCTGAGACCTTTGAAAAGTTCAAGGAATTTCAGAATGAGGTAGAGAATCAACATGAACGAAAGATAAAATTCTTACGATCAGATCGTGGAGGAGAATATTTAAGTCACAAATTTGGTACACACTTAAGAAAATGTGGAATCGTTTCACAACTCACGCCGCGTGGAACACCTCAGCGTAACGGTGTGTCTGGACGTTGTAATCGCACTCTATTAGATATGGTGCGATCTGTGATGTCTCTTACCGATTTACCGCTATAATTTTGGGGATATGCTCTAGAGACAGCTACATTCACTTTAAATAGGGCACCATCTAAATCCGTTGAGACGACGCCGTATGAATTATGGTTTGGGAAGAAACCTAAGCTGTCGTTTCTAAAAGTTTGGGGATGTGATGCTTATGTCAAGAAACTTCAACCTGAAAAGCTCGAACCCAAGTCGGAAAAATGCGTCTTCATAGGATACCCTAAGGAAACCATTGGGTATACCTTCTACCTTAGATCCGAAGGCAAGATCTTTGTTGCCAAGAACGGATCCTTTCTGGAAAAAGAGTTTCTCTCAAAAGGAGTAAGTGGGAGGAAAATAGAACTCGATGAAGTACTACCTCTTGAACCGGAAAGTAGTGCAGCTCAGGAAAATGTTCCTGTGATGCCTACACCGACTTGAGAGGAAATTAATGAAGATGATCAAGGTACTTCAGATCAAGTTGCTACTGAACTTCGTAGGTCCACAAGGACACGTTCCACACCAGAGTGGTATGCCAACCCTGTCCTGGAAATCATGTTGTTAGACAACGGTGAACCTTCGAACTATGAAGAAGCAATGGCGGGCCCAGATTCCAACAAATGGCTAGAAGCCATGCAATCCGAGATAGAATCCATGTATGAAAACAAAGTATGGACTTTGAATGACTTGCCCGATGATCGGCGAGTGATAGAAAACAAATGGATCTTTAGGAAGAAGACGGACGCGGATGGTAATGTCACCATCTATAAAGCTCGACTTGTCGATAAGGGTTATCGGCAAGTTCAAGGGGTTGACTACGATGAGACTTTCTCTCCCGTAGCGAAGCTTAAGTCCGTCCGAATCATGTTAGCAATTGCCGCATACTATGATTATGAGATATGGCAGATGGACGTCAAAACGGCATTCCTTAACGGTTATCTTAAGGAAGAGCTGTATATGATGCATCCGGAAGGTTTTGTCGATCCTAAGAATGCTAACAAAGTATGCAAGCTCCAGCGATCCATTTATGGGCTGGTGCAAGCATCTCGGAGTCGGAACATTCGCTTTGATGAGATGATCAAAGCGTTTGGGTTTATGCAGACTTATGGAGAAGCCTGCGTTTACAATAAAGTGAGTGGGAGCTCTGTAGCATTTCTCATATTATATGTAGATGACATACTTTTGATGGGAAATGATATAGAATTCTTGGACAACATTAAGGCCTACTTGAATAAGTGTTTTTCAATGAAGGACCTTGGAGAAGCTGCTTACATATTAGGCATCAAAATCTATAGGGATAGGTCGAGACGCCTCATAGGTCTTTCACAAAGCACATACCTTGATAAGATTTTGAAGAAGTTCAAAATGGATCAGTCCAAGAAAGGGTTCTTGCCTATATTGCAAGGTGTGAGATTGAGCTCGGCTCAATGCCCGACCACGGCAAAAGATAAAGAAGAGATGAGTGTCATCCCCTATGCCCCAGCCATAGGATCTATTATGTATGCCATGCTGTGTACCAGACCTGATGTAAACCTTGCCGTAAGTTTGGTAGGAAGGTACCAAAGTAATCCCGGCACGGAACACTGGACAGCGGTCAAGAATATCCTGAAGTACCTGAAAAGGACAAAGGATATGTTTCTCATTTATGGAGGTGACGAAGAGCTTGTCGTAAAGGGTTACGTCGACGCTAGCTTCGACACAGATCTGGATGACTCTAAGTCGCAAACCGGATACGTGTATATGTTGAATGGTGGGGCAGTAAGCTGGTGCAGCTGCAAGCAGAGCGTCGTGGCGGGATCTACATGTGAAGCGGAATACATGGCAGCCTCGGAGGTAGCGCATGAAGCAATTTGGGTGAAGGAGTTCATCACCGACCTAGGAGTCATACCCAATGCGTCGGGGCCGATCAAACTCTTCTGTGACAACACTGGAGCTATTGCACTTGCCAAGGAGCCCAGGTTTCACAAAAGGATCAGGCACATCAAGCGTCGCTTCAACTCCATTCGTGAAAATGTTCAAGATGGAGATATAGAAATTTGCAAAGTACATACGGATCTGAATGTCGCAGATCCGTTGACTAAACCTCTTCCGCGAGCAAAACATGATCAACACCAGAACTCTATGGGTGTTCGATTCATCACAAATGTAACTAGATTATTGACTCTAGTGCAAGTGGGAGAATGTTGGAAATATGCCCTAGAGGCAATAATAAAAGGATTATTATTATATTTCTTTGTTCATGATAGTTGTCTTTTATTCATGCTATAATTGTATTATCCGGAAATCGTAATACACGTGTGAATACTTAGACCACAACATGTCCCGTGAGCCTCTAGTTGACTAGCTCGTTGATCAACAGATAGTCATGGTTTCCTGACTATGGACATTGGATGTCGTTGATAATGGGATCACATCATTGGGAGAATGATGTGATGGACAAGACCCAATCCTAAGCATAGCACAAGATCGTGTAGTTTGTTTTGATAGAGCTTTTCCAATGTCAAGTATCTCTTCCTTAGACCATGAGATCGTGTAACTCCCAGATACCATAGGAGTGCTTTGGGTGTACCAAACATCACAACGTAACTGGGTGACTATAAAGGTGCACTATAGGTATCTCCGAAAGTGTCTGTTGGGTTGACACGGATCGAGACTGGGATTTGTCACTCTGTATAACGGAGAGGTATCACTGGGCCCACTCGGTAGTGCATCATCATAATGAGCTCAAAGTGACCAAGTGTCTGGTCACGGGATCATGCATTACGGTACGAGTAAAGTGACTTGCCGGCAACGATATTGAACGAGGTATTGGGATACCGATGATCGAATCTCGGGCAAGTAACATACCGTCTGACAAAGGGAATAGTATACGGGGTTGCTTGAATCCTCGACATCATGGTTCATCCGATGAGATCATCGAGGAGTATGTGGGAGCCAACATGGGTATCCAGATCCCGCTGTTGGTTATTGACCGGAGAGCCGTCTCGGTCATATCTGCATGTCTCCCGAACCCGTAGGGTCTACACACTTAAGGTTCGGTGACGCTAGGGTTGTATGAATATGAGTATGCAGCAAACTGAATGTTGTTCGGAGTCCCGGATGAGATCCCGGACGTCACGAGGAGTTCCGAAATGGTCCGGAGGTAAAGAATTATATATAGGAAGTGCTGTTTCGGCCATCGGGAAAGTTTCGGGGTCACCCGGTATTGTACCGGGACCACCGGAAGGGTCCCGAGGGTCCACCGGGTGGGGCAACCTACCCCGGAGGGCCCCGTGGGCTGAAGTGGGAGGGGAACCAGCCCCTAGTGGGCTGGTGCACCCCCCCTTGCCACCCCCTGCGCCGAGGGTTGGAAACCCTAGGGTGGGGGGGCACCACTTGCCTTGGGGGGCACTCCACCCCCCTGGCCGCTGCCCCCCCTTGGGAGATTGCATCTCCAGGGCCGGCGCCCCCCCGCTGGGGGCCTATATAAAGGAGGGGGGAGGGAGGGCAGCCGCTCCCTAAGTCTTGGCGCCTCCCTTCCCCTGCTACACCTCTTCCTCCTCCCGTAGTAGCTTGGTGAAGCCCTGCCGGAGTCCTGCTGCATCCATCACCACGCTGTTGTGCTGCTGGATCTTCATCAACCTCTCCTTCCCCCTTGCTGGATCAAGACGGAGGAGACGTCACGCTGACAGTACGTGTGTTGAACGCGGAGGTGCCATCCATTCGGCGCTAGGATCTCCGGTGATAGGATCACGACGAGAACGACTACCTCAACCCCGTTCTCTTGAACGCTTCCGCACGTGATCTACAAGTGGTATGTAGATGCATCTCTCTCCTATCAATAGTTGCTTAGATGAACTCATAGATGGATCTTGGTGAAACCGTAGGAAATTTTTTATTTTCTGCAACGTTCCCCAACATGAAGCACATCCAACTTGGATTCCTTGACGGAGTCAGTACCTTCATGCATATCAATCAAAGTATCCCAAATTTCCTTTGCATTCTCAAGATGGCTTGAGCATTGAATTCTTCGGGGCACAATCTGTTGAAGAGGATATCGCAAGCTTGAGCATTGTATTGCAACATCTTCAATTCTTCCGCGGTAGCTTCATGATTCGATTCTCTCCCATCAAAGAATTCACCTTGCAACCAATACACACAATATCCCAAACGACGGGGTTATGTCCAAGAATATGCATTTTCATCTTATGTTTCCAACTAGCAAAATTAGTACCATCAAAGTAAGGACCTCTACGGTGGTAATTTCCCTCGCTAGACGCCATACTCTCCTAGGTTGTGAAACCAAGGCTGTGATCACCAAAGCTATGGAAATCAAGGCAAATGGAGACCAAAGCTCTGATACCACTTGTAGTATCAAAAGTATGTCTAGAGGGGGGTGATTAGACTACTTGACCAAATAAAAACCTAGTCTTTTCCCAATTTTAGTTCTTGGAAGATTTTAGCAACTTAGCACTAGTCAAGCAATCAACCAACACATGCAATTCAAAGAGTATAGCAACGGAATGTAAATCATTGCATATGAAGGTAAAGGGGAGGAGTTTGGAGGGAGCAAATGCAATGTTGACACAGAGATTTTTAGCGTGGTTATGATAGGTGGTGCTATCGTACACCCACGTTCATGGAGACTTCAACCCACAAAGGGTAACGGCTGCGTGTGTCCATGGAGGGCTCCACCCACGAAGGGTCCACGAAGAAGCAACCTTGTCTATCCCACCATGGCCATTGCCCACGAAGGACTTGCCTCACTTGGGTAGATCTTCACGAAGTAGGCAATCTCCTTGCCCTTACAAACTCCTTGATTCAACTCCACAATCTTTACGGAGGCTCCCAAGTGGCACCTAACCAATCTAGGAGACACCACTCTCCAAAAGGTAATAGATGGTGTGTTGAGATGAACTCCTTGCTCTTGTGCTTCAAATGATAGTCTCCCCAACACTCATCTCTCTCTCACACACACAGATTTGGCTATGGTGGAAAGATGATTTGTGTGGGAAGCAACTTGGGGAAGGCTAGACATCAAGATTCTTGTGTTTGTAATGGAATGTCTTGGTCTCAACACATGAGTAGGTGGTTCTCTCTTAGAAAATGAGTAGTGGAAGTGTAGGCATGTTCTGATGGCTTTCCTCTCGAATGAACAATGGTTGGAGGGGTATATATAGCCTCCACACAAAATCTAACCGTTACACACAGATTCCCAAACTCGATGAGACCGAATGGTAAAACTCGGTCAGACAGATTCAGGTCAAAATATGAATGTTAGGATTTTCGATGGGACCGACATGATCAACTCGGTGGAACCGATGCGCTAGGGTTAGGGCATAATGTAATGTCGGTGAGACCGATAACATGAACTCGGTGGGACCGATTTCAGTAACGGGCACACAAGAAGTTGGTCAGGCAAACTCGGTGGGACCGATTCGCTCACTTCGATGGGATCGAAGTGTTACGAAAAGGAAACATGGAGTTTGCATTGCGAACTCGATGGGATCGATCGCTCATTTTGGTGAGACCGAAAGGTTAGGAAGGGAAACAGAGAATTTGCAATCCCATCTCGGTGAGACCGAGATCCCTATCGGTGAAACCAAACTGATTAGGATTTGTGGCAGTGGCTATGTCAAATGGACTCAGTGGCGCCGGATAGGTCAAATCGGTGGGGCCGAGTTTGACTTTTAGGTTTAGGACATATGTGGAAATGAGAAAGTGGTTGAGGGTTTTTGAGCATATCACAAAGCATTTTGAGCAAGTAAGCCATTAAGCAACACCTCATCCCCTTTTAATAGTATTGGCTTTCCTATGGACTCAATGTGATCTTGTATCACTAAAAAGAAAATGTAGAGTCTTGAGCTTGTTGCCAATATGTGTCCTTCACATTTTGAGGGGTCCACATCTCTAGTCCATGCCATGCCAATCATTGAACTTTCTGAAATGATCATCTTGAAAGAGCATTAGTTCAATGAGCTATATGTTGTTAAGAATTACTAAAACCACCCAGTGATTAGTTGCACTTTCAACGGGACTTACCCATCTACTATCAGCTATGGGCTAAATTATACATGTTTCCAGAAGCTTCAGTATTTCTGTTCTTACCACTTCTTTCATTTTAGGATTTAAATGTCGTTGGTGATCAACAACGGGTTTAGCATCAGGCTCCATATTAATTTTTTGCTGATAGAGAGTGGGACTAATCCCCTGTAAATCATCAAGAGTATATCCAATAGCAGCTTAGTGCTTCTTCAGAACCTTCAATAATCTTTCTTCTTCATGTTCTGAAAGGTTAGCACTAATAATAACAGGATATATCTTTTTCTCATCAAGACAAGCATATATGGAAGTGTCTGGCAATTATTTTAATTCAAACACAGGATCACCTTTAGGTGGAGGAGGGCTTCCTAGAGTTTCAATAGGAAAATTGTGTTTAAGCTGAGGACGTTGTTCAAAGAAATTTTTATCTATTTCACTTCTTTCATACAGATGCATATCATTTTCATGGTCTAGAAAATATTGTTCTAGAGGATCAGTAGGAGGCACGACAATAGAAGCAAGACCAATTATTTCATCCTTACTAGGCAATTCTTTCTTATGATGTTTTCTACTAAACTTGGAAAAATTAAACTCATGAGACTCATCACCAAAACTAACACCGAAGTTTGTTTCTTGCAATATATTTTAGCAGTAACGGTGATCAAGAAAGGTCTACCAAAGATAATGGGACAAAAGTCATCTTGTGGGGAACCAAGAACAAGAAAATAAGTAGGGTATTTTATTTTCCCACACAAGACTTCAACATATCTAACAATCCCAAGTGGTGTGATGGTGTCTCTATTAGCAAGTTTAATAGTAACATCTATGTCTTCTATTTCAGCTGGTGATATATCATTCATAATTTCTTGATATAAGGTAAAAGGAATAGCACTCACGCTAGAACCTATGTCGCATAAACCATTATAATAGTGATCTCCTATTATAACTGAGACAACAGGCATGCCAACAATAGGTCTATGTTTATATTTTTCATCGGGTTTGACAATTCTAGAAGCTTCATCACATAAGTAAATAACATGACTATCGCCGTTCTGGGAACGGGGGTCCCCAGACTTGATTGCCTGCGGCCTGCGGCGTGGCTCAAGCAATGGCCCAGTGCAACCCATCTTCATCAACTCAAGCTCAAGACCCACGCGAGGGGCCAAGCCTTGCGGGGCGGGCGACATGAAGCTTCCTCAGGAGTAGCCTCGTCAGGCTGGCTCACGAGGAGGCGGAGAGATCAAGGCAGGGGTACCTCGCTAGGTGCCCATGACGCAAGCCATGAAGATCGAGGCCAGGCGGGCGCCAGGCGGGCGTCGGCCAGCGCAGTGTCCTTGTTTCCCCTTTGGTGCAAAGGGAGCAAGCACAGGCCAAGGCATCAGGCAAAGGCTACCATTTCGGTGCAACAAGACCAAGACCAGCAGAGCGGCAGGATGGAGGTCACCGTGGAGCCCAGGACGGCGTCATCATCAGAGTGTTTGGCAGGCGATGACCAACTTTAGTCAGGATAAGTGTACTAGATGTTCCCCTTCAAAATGGCCAATTGTTGGGCCCTTCCTGCTCAATATTTGGGAAGAGGACCAGGGCCTCTCACTCTATATATAGGGCAAGCCACCATAGTATAGAGGCATCTGGAATCGACCCCTCCAAAGGGACAACACCACCACACGAACAACCCTTGCGAGGCAGTTCTTCCCTTGTACTGTTCTTCATCAGCCCCAGAGGCAATCCACCACACCACAAACTAGAGTAGGGTATTGCACCACAGCGGTGGCCCGAACTAGTATAAACCTTGCGTCCCTTGTGTTGTTCAACGTGTAGCCTAGATCCCTTGCGAGACTTCGAGACGCGAGTTGGTGAGGGAGAGATCTTCGCGCGCACCCCATAGTTCAAACCTCAAGGGTCTGCCGGAACCCGAAATCCGACATTTGGCGCGTCAGGTAGGGGTGCGCCGGAATCCTTCTTCCACCGCCTCGCGCTCCATCGCTTCTTCGTTCTCATGTCTGGAGACCCAACGGCCAATGCCGACCGCTGGGCGGCGTGGCCCGTCCACGTCGTGCCGCCCGCCCAGGGTGACCTCAACCTCATGCCCCAGGTAGCTCGCACTCCATAGGGCGCTGCGGGGCACGGGCGACGCGGCCAAGCGCCGCCTGCCCTCACACGACGGCAGGTAGGTCAGCAGGAAGGGCCTCAAGCCACGCCGTAGGCACAGCGCCGCACACCCGACGGGAGCAGGCGAACACAAGGGCCGCGCTCATAGTAGCCCGAGAACTACTACGGTGCAGGCTGCTGGAGGGCGGCCATGACGTGCTGCTAGAGAGAGTGGCCGAGCTCCTGGGCTCCGCCACCTCAGGAGCTCATCCCTTCTGTGTCCAGCTGCCACCCTAGATCTAGGTTGGGCCGTATGGCGGCCCCATACGCGCCCTCTCAACTCCGAGCGGATTCCAAGGCCTCCCCAACGCCAACCTGGCCGTCAGCACCGGGCGACAAGCAGTGCCGCCTCCACCTCCTGCCGGCGAGGGAGCGCACGCTGCAGTCTATGGACTTGGTGGGCCGCCGCGCTACCACCCCCTAGACAACACTTCAAGTGGGACTATGTGGCGTATGGGGCACTACGGCGAAGCCCTTGGGGCGGCGGCCCCAGAAGCCTATGTGCCCCACATGGTGGATCAAGAGTGCGCGTTGGAAAAAGACCATGGCTCATTCCTCAGGCCAGGCTGCGGCGAGGAGGCGCCAGAAGCTGAGCTCTTTCAGGAACCCCAAGAGAGCCTCAACAACCTCACTTGTGGCGGCAACTATCGGGTACCGCTAATTCCTCAGGAGCAAGCTTATGCTAACCATGGGTCACAGGAGATATAGGTTGCCGCAGCAGATGGCTGCCCCAATGCTGCAGCCTCCTTCCCCTCAGGAGGAGGGCACCGGGGGCTACAGGAGAGGGGCCGAGACCCGGGCTCGCCCCCGCGATGCTCGGAGCAAGGCGTTCTCAGGAGGTAGGCCCTCTGCCGGGGAGGTGCCTCAAGGCCTGCCCCGGCAGAGGACCCGTGGTCATCGGGGGAACCGCTGGCGACCGCTCTATCCCATCGGTGTTGTCCTTGGTCTCCGGCCGCCATTGGTGGCGATAGAGTGTGGCACAAGGCGGGGCCCTCGTCTGGCGATATGAAGCAAGGCCGGTACCTATGAAGAAGGCCCAGTGCCTGTGAATCTCGCCGCCCGTGACACTCTCACGTAATAATGAGTGGGGCTGTACATGCCCCGGAGTCTCCGGAGAGCCGCCCTCGGGCCTCGAGGGCTCCCGCCCATGCCCAGTGGCAGCACTTAGCTCCGCGCTGGTGAGAAGATGTCGAAGACTAGACTAGGTGCCGGATGTGGCTTTTTGCTTTTTGCCTTTTTCTTTGTTGCCAAGTTTCTTCGATTTGAATTTAAATTGGATTTGAGCTTGATACTTGCGTGTGTTCGGGGAAGGGGTGTTTAGTCTCGTTCGAGCAATCTCTCGCGTTCTGGTTTCGGCTTTGCGTCCAAAGTTAGCGTCAGCTGCCTCCCCTCATGAGCCCCTCGCGAGCCGGGCCGGGCCAAGCACGTCTACCATCCGGACCACTGTCGCTGCACCCTCTTAGGAGGTTCTGATGGAAGGATCAATGGGTTCACCCAGAAGACACTCAAGGCACTGCGGCCCACGCAGGCTCGCTCGGGACCCGTCCGGGCCAAAGGTAAACAAGTCAGCTGGCCCATCGCGGGACAGGTGGCTCAGTATAAGCACACATGCGGTATTATGACTACAAGTACGCTAGCTGCAAACCTTTACATGAGGGGCTTCCCCTCCCAAAATGCCCTGACAACCTTCAGGGCCGAGCCCGAACTCTTTCCGTGCAGGGTAAACAGCGGAGGCGACACGCAATCAATCAGACAAATCTCCCAATGCATCTTCGGGAGCGCCTCCGGAGGCATCACTGGCGTCACTGGCCTCACCATCACCCACGTCATCGCCGTCATCAGCATCATGCTTGTTCACAACGCCGCTGTCGGTGTCAAAACCGGCGGATCTCGGGTAGGGGGTCTCGAACTATGCGTCTAGACGGATGGTAACAGGAGACAAGGGACATGATGTTTTTACCCAGGTTCGGGCCATCTCGGTGGAGGTAAAACCCTACTCCTGCTTGATTAATATTGATGATATGGGTAGTACAAGAGTTGATCTACCACGAGATTAGAGAGGCTAAACCCTAGAAGCTAGGCTGTGGTATGATTGTTGTTCGTCCTACGGACTAAAACTCTCCGGTTTATATAGACACCGGAGAGGGCTAGGGTTACACAGAGTCGGTTACAATGGGAGGAGATCTTCATATCGTATCGCCAAGCTTGCCTTCCACGCCAAGGAAAGTCCCATCCGGACATGGGACGGAGTCTTCAATCTTGTATCTTCATAGTCCAGGAGTCCGTCCAAAGGTCATAGTCCAGCCATCCGGACACCCCTAATCCAGGACTCCCTCAGTAGCCCCCGAACCAGGCTTCAATGACGATAAGTCCGGCGTGCAAGTTTGTCTTCGGCATTGGAAGGCGGGTTCTTCTCCAAATTACATGTACCTGTCGAATAGTGTCCGGCTTCTAGTGCGTGCTACTCTCCCCAGCTTCTGTGCCCCATAATGACCATCTTCCACGTGTCAAACGAATGTGAAAAGCCAGGTTTTTTTCATTTACCCCCCCCCCCCCAGTTGCGTTAATGAGCCGCCCATAAAAGAGATGGGGATTTAGATCCAATTCACACCACCTTTCCTCCGCGAGTATCCATCAGAGCGCTTTCGACAGAGATCCATTCCACCATGGCCGGTCGAAGCAGCTCCTCCTCTCGCCTCTCCAGCCCTCGGCCTGAATAGTGTTCCATCCCGCATAGCAAGTTAGTAGTGCTTCAGTCCAAGGGGCTCCTCCCCCTAGCATGTATGGTCCCAGTTCGAGCCGGGATTGCCACGTATAGCGGCGGAGAGCAGGCGGAGAGCGTCCCCAATCCCTCTCAAGGAGAGCGGGTATGCCTAGTCCCTTATTTAATAAGAGGACTCGGATTTCCAATTCATCCGTTTCTCCGAGAGTTGCTGGAGTTCTACGGCCTCCAGCTACACAACCTCACGCCTGCCTCCATTCTGCATGTTGCGGGCTTCGTGGCACTCTGCGAGCTGTTTTTGGGTATCGAGGCCCATTTCGCGCTGTGGAAGAGGTTGTTCTGCCTTGTGCCCCGCTCTCAGGAGGGGTCAATTTATCAAGTGGGTGGAGCCGAACTATGGCGCATCACCGGGACCGGATATCTATCCGGTACCCCAAAGAAGGCGTCCGAGGACTGGCCTTCGGAATGGTTTTATATGGACGACGTCCCCCTGCCGGACCCTGTTCGGATCGGCCTTCCTGATTTTAACAATGCTCCGTTGCAGAAACGCCTGAGCTGGCGCCCACGAAACCCCCAGAGGGAAACTGATAGGGACGTCCTTTACCTGATGAGTCAGATAAGATTGTTGGCTCATTCCGGATTGACCATGATCGAGGTCATGGCCACATGCATTACACGGGGGGTGCAGCCGCTTCAGTACAGAGGCCACCCCATGTGGTATTTCAACGGGGAGGATGACGACACCCGGTGCGGTCGCAAGGGGCTGGATTCGGCTGCCACTCTAACAAAGATCTTATCCACTTTGTACAAGGGAGAAGAAGAGGAATTCCTCCGGGTCAACCCACGGGGCGGATTCTCCATGTACAGTCCTCCAAGCTGGGTGAGCGAACATTTTCACTTGCCTACCCGCTTTCAAAATTCCCATAATTAAGTACTTAGTCTAGCAATGTTAACGCAGGAGCTGCGCCAGACTATGAAGGAGATAAACAACCCTCCTCCACAACCCGAGGACCCAGAACGGTCCCTCGATCCGGACTCCCAAGAGGACCTGGACTTATGTGTGGAGTTAATTGATGGGGTGTTTCATCAATTGAGTAAGGACAACACCTTAGTGGCCATTACGGCCGACTATCCCGGACTACTTCCAGCCTCAAAGGTAACCGAGACTGAAGTCCCAGTACTTTTAAGGAGATCCATCCATGCTTTATCTTGAATGCCGTAAACTAATAGTGTTTCGTTTGGCAGGGGAAATCCTCGAGGCGGAAGGCCGAGCCTGCAGTGGGCAGCCAACAAGGGCCGCTGAAGCCAGGCGGGCCAAAAAGAAGTGCGGACCAGATCGAGATTCCGGCGCAACGGTACAACGTGCGAATTTAACGCCTAGGGTTTATGCCCTCAAGTCATACTAACGCTCATGCTCTTCTTAGAAAGAAGAGAGCCCACCGGACTATATCCACCGGCCAGGGTTCAAGGCCGGGTCCGGAAGCGGAGGCGGACACGGGGCGCGCCTCGGGCGTTCCTCCGACAGAGGACGCAGACGGGCTCTTTGCCACCAATTTAGAGGTGGAGAGTGCTATGAACCACAGGCGTCGCCGGACTGTGCTTCGTGACGCATGTTTTTCCCCAGAGGCATTGGACGCCTTTAATATAGGAGCTGCGTACCTTCGTGCCGCTCAAAATGGTCTAGCCAGAGCCACAGAGCAGTATGTAAATGACATACGGGTGAGTAAAATTGTAGGTTATATATGTCAGTAGCCCTTGAGACTTGACTGTTGTAAGGATCATATGTTATGCAGGGTCTTACAAAGAAGAACATGCAACTGTCCCAGGAGCTTGAAGAGTGCAAGGCCCAACTCGAGGCCGCACTGGCCGCTTCAGATAATGCCAAGGGGACCCCCTCAGGTAATATATGCTTCGAAAGATAATTCCGTTGTGAAGTGTGGCATGTGTGCAACTCTGACGATAATAGTGCAGATGGGGCCGGAGTAAATCTAGACAAGCAACAACTCCTACACCAACTAAAGGCTGGCAAGAGCGTGCTGACGAGGGTGAGGTAAGAGAAGAACAAACTTCAAGACGCCAATACCCAGCTGGGCGAGGAACTAAAGGATGTTCGTATTCAGCTGTCTGCTTCCGTAAAGGAGAATCGGCGACTTCAATGTGGAATTTTTAGTATGTGCTTGAACGAATCTTCAAAAGAATTCGGCAAGGAAATCGATTGACAGATCTATGTCTGTAGGTTTGCTGACAGGTCGTCCTGCGGAGGAAATGCCCGGTTCAACGGGGGACCTTCTTCCCGAGCTGTTGCAACTGCACGAACGAGTTCGGCAGGCAATATAAGGCGTCGTCCAGGCTATGTGGCCATCCCTCTCCATGCCCGAAGGCCTTGGGGAGCTTGCAAAGAAGCTGGATGGAGTGCGGCAGCGCTTCCGATTGTGGAAGATATCGGCCTACCGTCAAGGTACCAGGGAGGCCTGGGCCATGGTGAAGACTCGGTACACGAAGGCTGACCCGAACCACATGGCCGAGGTCGGCCCTATGGGTCTTGATGGAAAGGAGATCCCTGTCAGCTTAGTATATGTCCAGGTAGAGCTGGCTGCAAAGTATTCTCAACAGGAATGTAAATTAGACCGCCTGTTGGACGGTATTGAAGAAGAATATACCAAGTCAGATTGACTCTGTAAATTAAAATGACATGAAAAATGCCTTCTAGCCGGATTGTAGATCATTTGTCATTGCGGACCCTTTCGCTTCGACCTCTGGACCCTATAGTCCGGAGTGTGTCCGAATACCCTCTCGATTATGTAAGAACCGGGGCATGCATGGAGATAAGGCGTAGGGGTCATAATTGCTTTAGCAGACAAGTGCCCAACTAGTTATGTTATATTACGTGGTTAGTAAGAAACATCTTGCAGGGAGAATAGTTCCGTTAGGGGTTCCTTTACCTGGGAGGCATGCCCTAAAGTGCATGTCCGAACTGCTCAAAAGAGCAGAAAAGCATCTGGGGGCAGATAGATAAACAAGAAAAATCATCTTTTAGTTCACCGACCGAATATGCCCTTAAGAACGTTAGCTTTCGGCTTCACCCAGTCTGAGGTACACGTCCTGCTGACTCGGCAGTAACAATCGCAAAGGTGCTCCCTTTACCACCTAGCCGAACGAACAAGAACGTAGGGGTAAGCACAGGAGCCAGGCAACCCAGCTTGGCCAAAACTTAAGTCACACATATTTTGGGCATGAGGCCCGTTTATATAAACTTCTGATAAAGAAGCCCCCAGGTATGATGAGCGCGGGTGGCGCGTCAAGTATGTGCGAACAATGCACAGGCAAGCCCCTAAGGGCCTGGGAGAAAAAAGGTAGAGAGAAGGAGAGAAATGCCAGACAGCTAATGTGAAAAAAAATAAGGGACAGAGGAAGGAGACGAACATGGAGTCCGGCGCTAGGCGTATAATCTTCGTAGGCGTGCTGCGTTCCATGTGTTTGGCTCGAGTCGGTTGTCCGATGCGTTTCGTAGACGGTATGCTCCACCAGTCAGTACTTGGTCGATTATGAAGGGACCCTCCTATTTGGGCTTTAGTTTGTCCTTTTTCTTGTCCGACAGGCGTAGAACTAGTTCGCCAATGTTATAAGTTTTGGCCCATAATTCTCTGCTTTGATATCTTCGAGCCTGCTGTTGATAGAATGCGGAACGGGCTTTTTCCACGTCGCGCTCCTCCTCCAATGCGTCCAAGCTGTCCTGCCGATCGAGCTCGGCTTCTCTTTCTTCGTACATGCGCACTCGAGGTGAGTCATGAATTATGTCGCAGGGCAGAACTACCTCTGTGCCGTATACCATAAAAAATGGTGTGAATCCGGTAGTGCGATTCGGCGTGGTCCGCTGCCCCCAGAGTATGGAGTCAAGCTCCTATATCCAGTGCGTGTTGGATTCCTTGAGGGATCGCACTAGTCTGGGTTTGATGCCGCTCATGATAAGACCGTTGGCTCATTCGACTTGACCGTTAGTTTGCGGGTGATAGACTGAAGCGTAGTCGAGCTTGATGCCCATGTTTTTGCACCAACGTTTAACTTCGTCGGCCGTAAAGTTTGTGCCATTGTCAGTTATGATGCTGTGGGGGACGCCGTAACGGTGTACAACCCCGGATATGAAGTCTATCACTGGTCCAGATTCGGCCGTGTTTACAGGCTTGGCCTCTATCCATTTGGTGAATTTGTCCACCATGACCAGTAGATATTTTTTCTTGTGGGTTCCTCCTTTAAGGGGTCCAACCATGTCAAGCCCCCAGACCGCAAAAGGCCAGGTAATGGGTATGGTTTGTAGGGTGGTAGACGGCATGTGGCTTTGATTAGCGAATAATTGGCAAGTGACGCATCGCTGCACTAAGTCCTGAGCGTCTGCCCGGGCCGTCGGCCAATAAAATCCGGTACGGAAGGCCTTGCTTACAAGGGCCTGGGCTTCGGCGTGGTGCCCGCCGAGTCTGGCATGAATTTCAGCCAGAAGATTTCGCCCTTCTTCTTTAGAGATACACCTTTGAAGGACTCCGGTTGTGCTCTTCTTATAAAGCTCTCCCTCATGGACTTTGTAGGCTTTAGGTCACCGCACTATGCAGCGGGCCTCGTTATGGTCCTCAGGAAGTTCCTGCTTAGTTAGGTAGGCTAGGAATGGTTCTGTCCACGGGGCAATGACTGCCATTATTGTGTGGGCTGACAGTGTTGTTTCATTGGCAGAGCCACCTACTGTGTCAGAATGTTTGGTGAGGGGTAGTGTGGTTGTATCTGGGCTGTTGTTTCCGGACTCCCCCTCCCATGATACGGATGGCTTAAAAAGCCTCTCTAGGAAGATGTTGGGAGGGACGGCATCGCGCTTTGCACCGATGCGTGCCAACACATCTGCTGCCTGGTTGTTCTCCCGGGCTATATGGTGAAATTCGAGCCCCTCAAACCGAGCTGACATCTTTAAGACGGCGTTGCGAGAAGCTGCCATTTTCGGATCCTTGGCATCAAAGTCTCCATTTATTTGGGATACCGCGAGGTTTGAATCCCCGCGGACCTCTAGGCGTTGAATGCCCATGGAGACTGCCATCCGGAGACCGTGTAGAAGGGCCTCGTATTCGGCTGCGTTGTTGGAGTCCGTGTACATTATCTGAAGTACGTATTGGACTGTATCTCTTGTAGGGGACGTTAGAACGATGCCAGCCCCCAGGCCAGCCAACATTTTGGAGCCGTCGAAGTGCATGATCCAGTTGGAATATGCGCCGTACTCTTTAGGGAACTCGGCTTTGGTCCATTCGGCGATGAAGTCAGCCAAAACCTGCGATTTGATAGCTCGTCGTGGCTTGTAAGTTATATCGAACGGGAGGAGCTCAATGGCCCATTTGGCAATCCGGCCCATTGCGTCGCGGTTGTTTATAATATCATTAAGAGGTACTTCGGATGCCACTGTTATTGAACACTCTTGGAAATAGTGTCACAGCTTCCGGGATGCCATGAACATCGTGTATGCTATCTTTTGATAATGCGGGTACCGTGACTTGCATGGAGTTAGGACAGTGGACACGTAGTAAACTGGTTTTTGGAGAGGGAACTTGTGTCCGTACGTTTCTCGTTCGACAACGAGCACCGCGCTTACAACTTGATGGATTGTCGCGATGTATAATAGCATTGGTTCGCCCGTGTTGGGCGCGGCCAGGACCGGATTTGTTGCCAGTATGGCTTTGATTTCTTCGAGTCCGGCCGTGGCGGCATCTGTCTACTCGAAGTGTTCGGTGCGCCGCAGGGGGCGATAAAGGGGTAATGCCTTTTCTCTTAAGCGGGAGATAAAGCGGCTTAGAGCCGCCACACATCCAGTCAATTTTTGTATTTGCTTGAGGTCTTTTGGGATATCCAATTGTGATAGAGCCTGAATCTTGGCTGGATTTGCCTCGACTCCTCTACCGGATACAATGAAGCCCAAGAGCTTTCCGGCTGGTACACCGAAAACGCATTTTTCTGGGTTGAGCTTAATGTCATATGCTCGGAGATTGTCGAATGTGAGCCTCAAGTCGTCTACTAGAGTTTCGACATGCTTGGATTTGATGACCACGTCATCTACGTACGCTTCAACTGTTTTGCCGATCTGGTTGGCTAGACATGTCTGATTCATGCGCTGATATGTCACGCCAGCGTTTTTGAGCCCGAAGGGCATCGTGTTGAAGCAGAATGGGCCGTATGGGGTGATGAATGCCGTTGCGGCTTGGTGTGACTCTGCCATCTTTATTTGGTGGTAGTTAGAGTATGCATCGAGGAAACACAATGAATCATGTCCTGCAGTGGCGTCGATGATTTGATCAATTCGGGGGAGGGGGAAGGGGTCCTTTGGGCAGGCCTTATTTAGGTCTTTGAAATCGACGCATAGGCGCCAGGATTTGTCCTTCTTTGGTACCATCACTAGGTTTGCTAGCCAGTTCAGATGTTTTATATCTCTGATGAATCCGGCTTCCAGTAGTTTTGCTAGCTCCTCTCGCATGGCTTGTCTCTTGGGTTCGGAGAAACACCGAAGAGTCAGCTTAATGGGCTTGAACCCTTTTAGGATGTTCAGGCTGTGCTCGGCCAGCCTCCATGGGATTCCTGGCATGTCTGAAGGGTGCCAGGCGAAAATGTCCCAATTTTCTCGCAGGAATTCTCTGAGTGCAGCGTCTACATCAGGTTTTAGTTGTGCCTCGATGGAGGCCATTTTTGTGGTGTCCGTTGGATGGACTTGGAACTTGACTATTTCGTTTGCCGGCTTGAAGGAGGTGGACTTGGATCTCTTGTCGAGTATCACGTCGTCTCTGTCCACCGTGGAGCGCAACACAGTTAGTTCCTCAGCCGCCAGGGCTTCAGATAATGCCTCGAGGGCCAGTGCGGCTGTCTTGTTTTCGGCGCAGAGCGCTGTGTCCAGATCACTAGCAAGAGTGATAATTCCGTTGGGTCTGGGCATTTTGAGCTTCATGTACCCGTAATGGGGTATGGCTTGAAAAATTGTGAATGCTTCTCACCCTAACATAGCATGGTATCCGCTGTTGAACGGGGCCACTTGAAATGTGACCTCCTCGGATCTGTAATTATCCGGCGTGCCGAACACCACGTCCAGTGTGATTTTCCCTGAACAGCATGCTTCCCGGCTGGGGATTATTCCTCTAAAGGTTGTGTTGCTTCGCTCAATGCGGCTCCAGTCTATTTTCATTTTTCGCAGTGTTTCCTCATAGATGAGGTTCAATCCGCTGCCACCGTCCATGAGTACCTTTGTAATCCAGAAGCCGTCCACTATCGGACTGAGGACCAATGCACCTGGTGCTCGGGCTGGCCGGAATTTATGTTCGTCACTGGCATTAAAAGTAATAGCCGTGTCACTCCATGGATTTATTGTTGCTACTCGGTAGACTTCGGCATGGTTGCGGAGCGTTCACATCCTCACATTGTTTGATGTGAAAGTCTCGAAGACTATTGACACCGTACTGGCGTTTCTGGGGTGGTGCTCTGCGGATTCTGGAGTTAGAAGCTCCTCACCACTCCTGGCCACCTGCCGGAGTATCCAACATGCTCTAAGGCTGTGAGTTGGTGCGACTTCCCCTGAACTATGAATTTTAGAGGGTCCATTGAGCCATCCCTCCAATATGGTCCCATACCCTATAGAGGGTTTTTGTTTTTTGCTGTTTGGCTCAGGTGCCTGGCGATAATGCGCCCTTTTGTTTCTCACTGGGATTGTGTTCGGGGTCGGATTGTCCCAGAATTTCGTTTTGGTTTTCCGAATGCTTTCTGTCGCACAGTACTTTCGTACTATGGATGTCAAGTCGTCGAAGCATGTAATTTCGCGGCGACTTATGGCGTTGAGGATTCCGATGTCCGTGCAGTTGTTACAGAAGAACGAAATTGCGTCCTTCTCACGGCAGTCCTTTATCCTGTTCATAACCAGGAGGAATCTGGCCCAGTAGTGATGTACTGTTTCCCCGGGCTCTTGCCATATTTGGGATAAGTCCCTTATATTTGGGTGGACGGGTGGATTTAAATCCGGAACCTCGCCCGATCTAAGACTCATGGGCCAAGAGAATTCCAAATTCGGAAGCTTGTTCTCTTGGATTTTGTTCAATGAATCCGGCCTGCTGCCTGACTTTAGGTTCAGGGCTTGGGCGACGTCCTCCCCTCCGCGGATGTCCGTCTTGGAGGGGTCGGGAATCCGGACACGTCTGGTCCATAGGATGGGTGGGGATTCGCCGCATTGTTCTTCCACCACTTCAACATGGTGGGTGACCTGGGGAGAGTCGATCTCTCTCTAATCGGGTTTAAGCCCAATCTGACCGTAATCTGTAGCGACTCCCAGGGCGGCGATGTGATACAAGAGATCGTTTAGGGAAGAGAGCTCCCTCGGATCTAACTGCTCGGCAAGTTCCGAGCTGATCTGGAGATTGCTTTCGATGACCCGAGAGGTCATCGCCGGCGCGGCGGCCGAACAGGCGGTCATCAAAAAACTGCCTAGCCGGAGAGTTTGGCCGACAGCCAAAGCTCCTTTAGCAACAGTGCCCTCTTTAAAGACGGGGTGCGGCATCCTTCCTGTCAATGACGACACAGAGGAACTCTCAATGAAAGCACCAATGTCGGTGTCAAAACCGGCGGTTATCGGGTAGGGGGTCCCGAACTGTTCGTCTAGGCGGATGGTAACAGGAGACAAGGGACACGATGTTTTTACCCAGGTTCGGGCCCTCTCGGTGGAGGTAAAACCCTACTCCTGTTTGATTAATATTGATGATATGGGTAGTACAAGAGTTGATCTACCACGAGATCAGAGAGGCTAAACCCTAGAAGCTAGCCTATGGTATGATTGTTGTTCGTCCTACGGACTAAAACTCTCCAGTTTATATAGACACCGGAGAGGGCTAGGGTTACACAGAGTCGGTTACAATGGGAGGAGATCTTCATATCGTATCACCAAGCTTGCCTTCCACGCCAAGGAAAGTCCCATCCGGACAGGGGACGGAGTCTTCAATCTTGTATCTTCATAGTCCGGGAGTCCGGCCAAAGGTCATAGTCCGGCCATCCGGACACCCCCTAATCCAGGACTCCCTCAGCCGCCTTCATCGGCAGCCACAACCATGCCGTTGTCATCAGTGGCGAACGCCCTAACGAGGGTGTCCATGTTGTCCTCCACCCACTACGCCAGATAGCCCTGGATGACTACGGGCACCGGTGCGATGGCAGCATCAAAGTCATAATGAGGGTCCTTATCTTGAAGATAACTGAAGACGCGGGAGAAAGCATGCCCAAGCAGGGCTCGGTTCCTCTCCTCAACTAGCCCGTGGGCCCTGTCAGAGTGGGTCTCCAGCTGCGTCACCACATCCGTGAAGAACCGGAGGTTGCCAGCGTAGTTGATTACACGAGGCTCCGCAACGGCCGCCTCGCAGATGTTGCCCAGGGCAGTGTTGGCCCTTTCCCTCAGTGTTTGAAGCATGGGGCCATGCACGTGCTCCAGAGTTTGCCGCTGACGGATGTCGTCCTCATCCCGCCGCGCAACGGCCTCGGCGCCGTCAACCCTCTGTTGGAGAAGAAGTAGCTCGGCGCGGGAAGAGGCCGGCTCCGCCTGCGTTGCACCGAGGGCAGCTGCAGAGGAATCCGCATGCCGCGTCACTTCAGTTAGCTTGGCCCTGAGGGCAGCGGTCCTGCCCTCAGCTTCGGCCCTGATCAGCCCCAACCTCCTTTCGTACTCCCGCTCAAGATTCAAGCGAGCTCCCGCCACGCGGCGGTCGACCTCTTCTTGGAGACTAGCCTCCCTCGCGCCAACTTCGTCCTCTGCCTGGGTCACCAGGCGCTCCCTCGTCTCCAACCGCTCGAGGTCGAGGTTACGCTCGGCGACCTCCAACGCCAGCACCTCCTCGTGCCTCGGGAGCTCTGCCTCATCATTAGGTCCCCCTTCAGCGACACAAGGGCCGCCTGGCGCAGCTCCACTTGCCGCTCCAGAGAGTTGCTCCAGGCCTGGAGCTCCCACGCTCGCTCCTCTGCAACCTTGCGCCATCGGTCTGCTTCCTGGGCCTCCTCGACGACTTGGGAGCAGGCCTCCCGCGAGGCCACCAGCGACGCTTCAGCCTTCGGGTTTTCAAGATCACACTGGTGGCGTGCGAGGCTGACAGCCACCTTTAGCTTGCGCCTCTCATCAGCAAGGCACAGGCCTTCGGCCTCGAGGCGTGCATCCTCGCCAGCAAGCTCTACCCCGAGCTGGTTCACCGCGTCCGCCGCCTTCTAAAGGAACTCTCGAATAAGTGCGCTGCGCTCTCGAGCGCGCCTAAGCACCTCTTCCACGTCGTCCTCTGCCCCTGGCGAATGCGGAGGGCCATGAGGTAGCACGCCTCCTCTCGGCAGGGGGCTGGGGGGTGACGCCCCCATAATCGTCGGACGTGCCCCGCAATGGATCTAGCCCGGCACTGGTTCGTCACCCAAGGAGGAACTCAAGATCGACCTGAACCATTTGCCGTCCACGACTAAAGGGGAGCGTGGGGCAGGTTGGCTGTGCCCCAGGAGAGCTCGCGGAGGAGGGGCATGAGCCGCGTAGGATCAAGATGCTTCGCAGGGTGGCCCACTCCTCCGACCGGCCCGCGGCAAGGGCAGTACTCGAGCTCGGGGCGCTCAAAATCGGCGGGGAAGGTGAAGCTTGAGGGGATGGCTCCCCAGCCGTCTCCATCAACTCGGCGGGAAGGGCCCTGAAAGGCTATGATAAGTTGAAGCAACAGGATAGTAAGGAACTGAGAAAGAAGAGGGCTTACTCATCGATGGCGAAGTACTTCCTGTACTTCAGTGGGCGGCAGGGGTGATCATTGCCACCTAAGGCCTCTGAGGGAGTCCTGGATTAGGGGGTGTCCGGATGGCCGGACTATAACCTTTGGCCGAACTCCCGGACTATGAAGATACAAGATTGAAGACTTCGTCCCATATCCGGATGGGACTTTCCTTGGCGTGGAAGGCAAGCTTGGTGATACGATATGTAGATCTCCTCCCATTGTAACCGACTCTAT
Organism: Triticum aestivum; assembly: GCF_018294505.1. NCBI lineage: Eukaryota > Viridiplantae > Streptophyta > Magnoliopsida > Poales > Poaceae > Triticum > Triticum aestivum. Next base: position 401,559,834 of record NC_057795.1, on the reverse strand, counting down.
GTAACCCTACCCTCTCCGGTGTCTATATAAACCGGAGAGGTTTAGTCCGTAGGACGAACAACAATCATACCATAGGCTAGCTTCTAGGGTTTAGCCTCTCTGATCTCATGGTAGATCAATTCTTGTACTACCCATATCATCAATATTAATCAAGCAGGAGTAGGGTTTTACCTCCATCGAGAGGGCCCGAACCTGGGTAAAAACATTGTGTCCCTTGTCTCCTGTTACCATCCGCCTAGACGCACAGTTCGGGACCCCCTACCCTAGATCCACCGGTTTTGACACCGACATTGGTGCTTTCATTGAGAGTTCCTCTGTGCCGTCGCCATCAGGAAGGATGCCACATCCCGTCTTTAAGGACGATACTGTTGCTAAAGGAGCTTTGGCTATCAGCCAAACTCTCCGGCTAGGCAGTTTTCTTATGACTGTCTGTTCGGCCTCTGTGCCGACGATGACTTCTCGGGTCATCAAAAGAAATCCCCATGTCAACTCGGAACTCGCCGAGCAGTTAGATCCGATGGAGCTCTCTTCCTTAAACGAGCTCTTGGATCGCATCGCCGCCCTGGGAGTCGCTACAGACTACGATCAGATTGGGCTTAAATCTGATCCAAGGGAAATTGACTCTCCTTGGGTCACCCACCATGTTGTAGTGGTGGAGGAACAATGCGGCGAATCTATACCCATCTTAAGGACCAAATATGTCCGAATTTCCGTACCCCCCAAGCTGGATATCCGCGGAGGGGAGGACGTCACTCAAGCCCTGAACCTAAAGTCAGACAGCAGGCCAGATTCATTGGACAGCATCTAAGAACCCAAGCTTTTGAATTCGGAAACTCCTTGGCCCCTGAACCTCAGATTGGGCGAGGTTTCGGATTTAACTCCACCCGCCCACCCTAACATAAGGGATCTATCCCAAGTTTGGCAAGAGCCCACGGAAACAATACATCATTACTGGGCCAGATTCCTCCTGGTTAAGAACAGGATAGAGGACTGCCACGAGGAGGATGCAATTTCATCCTTCTGCAATAATTGCATGGACATCGGGATCCTCAACGCCATAAGTCGCCGTGATATTACACGCTTCGCGGACTTGGCATCCATGGTACGAAAATACTGTGCGATGGAAAGCATCCGGAAAACCGAAATAAAATTCTGGGACGATCCGGCCCTGAATACAACCCCAGTCCGAAATAAAAGGGCGCATTATCGCCACGCACAGGGGTTAATATCCAAAAAACAAAAACCTTCTATAGGGTATGGAACCGTACTGGAGGGATGGCTCAATGGACCCTGTAAAATTCATAGTACAGAGGGCGTCACACCAACTCATAGCCTTAGAGCATCTTGGATACTCCGGCAGGTGGCCAGAAGTGGCGAGGAGCTTCTAACTCCAGAATCCGTAGAGCACCACCCCAGGAATACCTGTACGGTATCAATAGTCTTCGAGACTTTCGCATCAAACAATATGCGGAAACGAACACTCCGCAGCCTTACCGAAGTCTACCAGGTAGCAACAATAAATCCATGAAGTGATACAGCTATTACCTTCAATGCCAGTGACGAACCTAAATTCCGAACAGCCCGAGCACCAGCCGCATTGGTCCTTAGTCTGATACTGGACGACTTTCGACTTACTAAGGTACTCATGGACGGTGGCAGCGGGTTGAACCTCATTTATGAGGAAACCCTTCAAAAAACGGAAATAGACTGGAGCCGCATTCAGCGAAGCAACACAACCTTTAGAGGAATAATCCCCAGTCGGGAAGCGTGCTGCACAGGAAAAATCACACTGGACGTAGTGTTCGGCACGCCGGATAATTACAGATCCGAGGAGGTCACATTTCAAGTGGCCCCGTTTAGCAGCGGGTACCATGCTCTGTTAGGGCGGGAGGCATTCACAATTCTTCAAGCTATACCCCATTACGGGTACATGAAGCTCAAAATGCCCGGACCCAACGGGATAATCACTCTTGCTAGTAACCCGGACATAGCACTCCGTGCCAAAAACAAGATAGCCGCACTATCCCTTGAGGCATTATCCGAAGCCCTAGCAACCGAGGAACTAACCGCGCTGCGCTCCACGGTGGACAGGGACGACGTGATACTCGACAAGAGATCCAAGTCCACCTCCTTTAAACCGGCAGACGAAATAGTCAAATTCCAAGTCCATCCAACGGACCCTACAAAAACGGCCTCCATCCGGGCACAATTAATCCCTGATGTAGACGCCGCACTACGAGAATTCCTACGCGAAAATTGGGACATTTTTGCCTGGCACCCATCAGATATGCCAGGAATCCCACGCAGGCTGGCCGAGCATAGCCTAAACATCCTAAAAGGATTCAAGCTTGTTAAGCAGGCTCTTTGGCGTTTCTCTGAACCTAAGAGACAAGCCATGGGAGAGGAGCTAGCCAAACTACAGGAAGCCGGATTCATAAGAGATATAAAACATCCGGACTGGCTAGCAAACCTGGTGATGGTACCAAAGAAGAACAAATCCTGGCGCTTATGCATCGATTTCAAGGACCTCAACAAGGCTTGCCCAAAGGATCCCTTCCCCCTCCCCCGCATTGATCAAATCATTGACGCTACCGCAGGAAACGATTCATTGTGTTTCCTCGACGCATACTCTGGCTACCATCAAATTAAGATGGCAGAGCCAGACCAAGCCGCAACGTCATTTATCACCCCATACGGCCCATTCTGCTTCAACACAATGCCCTTCGGGCTCAAAAACGCCGACACAACATATCAGCGCATGATTCAGACATGTCTGGCCAACCAGATTGGCAAAGCTCTTGGGCTTAATTGTATCCGGTAGAGGAATTGAAGCAAACCCAGCCAAGATCCGAGCTCTGTCACAATTGGATATTCCAAAGGACCTCAAACAAATACAAAAATTGACTGGATGTGTGGCGGCTCTAAGCCGCTTCATCTCCCGCTTGGGAGAAAAGGCATTACCCCTTTATCGCCTCCTTCGGCGCATCGAACACTTCGAGTGGGCGGATGCTGCCACGACCAGAGTCGAAGAAATAAAAGCTATATTGGCAACAAACCCGGTCCTGGCGGCGCCTAATATCGGCGAACCAATGCTATTATACATTGCGGCAACTCATCAAGTTGTAAGCGCAGTGCTCGACGTCGAACGAGAAACGGACGGACACAAATTCCACCTTCAAAAACCAGTTTACTACGTGTCCACTGTCCTAACTCCATGCAAGTCACGATACCCGCATTATCAAAAGATAGCGTACGCGGTGTTCATGGCATCCCGGAAGCTACGACACTACTTTCAAGAGTGTTCAATTAGAGTAGCCTCCGAAGTACCTCTTAATGATATTATAAACAACTGCGATGCGACGGGACGGATTGCCAAATGGGCCATTGAGCTCCTCCCGTTCAACATAACCTATAAGCCACGGCGTGCTATCAAGTCGCAATTTTTGGCCGACTTTGTCGCCGAATGGACTGAAGCCGAACTCCCTAAAGAGTACGGCACATATTCCAACTGGATTATGCACTTCGACGGCTCCAAAATGCTAGCGGGTCTGGGGGCTGGCGTCGTTCTGACGTCCCCAATAGGAGATACAGTCCAATATGTACTCCAGATAATGTATACGGACTCTAACAATGCAGCCGAATACGAGGCCCATCTGCATGGTCTCCGGATGGGAGTCTCCATGGGCATTCAACGCCTAGAGGTGCATGGGGATTCGAACCTCGCGATATCCCAAATAAACGGAGATTTTGACGCCAAAGATCCGAAAATGGCAGCATCTCGCAATGCCGTCCTAAAAATGTCAGCTCGGTTGGAGGGGCTCGAATTTCACCATATAGCCCGGGAAAACAATCAGGCACCAGACGTCTTGGCACGCATCAGCGCAAAGCACGATGCAGTCCCTCCCAACATTTTCTTGGAAAGGCTATTCAAGCCATCCGTACAATGGGAAGGGGAATCCGGAAATAACAACCCGGATCCAGCCGCACCACCTAACACCGAGCACTCTGACACAATGGAAGGCTCGGCCAACGAAGTAACATCCTCCGCCCACGTAATAATGGCAGTCATTGCCCCGTGGACAGAACCATTCTTAGCCTACTTAACTAGGCAGGAACTTCCCGAGGACACAAACGAGGCACGCTGCATAGTGCGACAATCTAAAGCCTATAAAGTCCATGAAGGAGAGCTTTATAGGAAAAGCACCACCGGAGTCCTTCAAAGGTGTATCTCCGAAGAGGAAGGGCGGAACCTTTTGGCTAAAATTCATGCCGGACTCGGCGAGCACCATGCCGCAGCCCTGGCCCTTGTAAGCAAGGCCTTTTGTACTGTATTTTATTGGCCTACAACCCGGGCAGATGCTCAGTACTTAGTCCAACGATGCGTCGGCTGCCAATTATTTGCTAACCAAAGCCATATGTCACCCACCGCCCTCCGAACTATACCCATCACCCGGCCCTTCACGGTCTGGGGGCTTGACATGGTTGGACCCCTTAAAGGGGGAACCCACAAGCAAAAATACTTATTGGTCATGGTTGACAAGTTTACCAAATGGATAGAGGCCAAGCCTGTCAAGACGGCCGAATCCGGACCGGTGATAGACTTCATATCAGGGGTCGTACACTGTTACGGCGTCCCCCACAGCATCATCGCTGATAACGGCACGAACTTTACGGCCGACGAGGTAAAACTCTGGTGCAAAAACATGGGCATCAAGCTCGACTACGCTTCAGTCTATCACCCACAAACTAACGGTCAAGTCGAGCGGGCAAATGGTCTAATCATGAGCGGCATCAAACCCAGACTAGTGCGGTCCCTCAAGGAATCTAACACGTACTAGGTAGAGGAGGTCGACCCCGTACTCTGGGGGATGCGGACCAAGCCGAACCGCACTACCGGATTCACACCATTTTTTATGGTATACAGCGCAGAGGCAATCTTGCCCTGCGACGTAATTCATGACTCACCTCGCGTGCACATGTACGAAGAAAGAGAAGCCGAACTCGATCAGCAGGACAGTTTGGACACATTGGAGGAGGAGCACGACGTGGCAAAAGCCCGTTCCGCATTCTATCAACAACAGGCTCGAAGATATCAAAGCACAGAAGTACGGGCCAAAACTTACAATGTTGGCAAATTAGTTCTACGCCTGCCGGACAAGAAAAAGGACAAACTCAAGCCCAAATGGGAAGGTCCCTTCATAATCGACCAAGTCCTGACTGGTGGAGCGTACCGTCTACGAAGTGCATCAGATAACCGACTCGAGCCGAACCCATGGAACGCAGCACGCCTACGTAGATTCTAGGCCTAGCGCCGGACTCTGTGTTCGTCTCCTTCCTCTGTCTATTTTTTACACATTAGCTGTCTTATATTTCTCTCCTTCTCCCTCTTTCTTTTATTACAGCCTTTTAAGGGCTCATTTGCGCCTCGTTCGCGCACAATTGACGCGCTATCCGCGCTCATTATACCTAGGGGCTTCTTTAACAAAAGCTTATTTATACGGGCCTCGTGCCCAAGACGTGCGTCACACTTCCGCATGTACCTTTTATTCACCATTATATGCATCAATATGACTTAAGTTTTGGCCAAGCTGGGTTGCCTGGCTCCTATGCTTACCCCTACGTTCCCGATTGTTCGGCTAGGTGGTAAAGGGAGCACCTCTGCGATTGTTACTGCCGGGTCAGCCAGATGTGTACCTCAGATTGGGTGAAGCCGAAAGCTAGCGTTCTTAAGGGAATATTCGGCCGGTGAACTAAAAGATGTTTTTTACCTTGTTTATTATCCGCCCCCGGATGCTTTCCTGCTTTTTTCGCAGTTCGGACATGCACCTTAGGGCATGCCTCCCAGGGAAAGGAACCCCTTTGGAACTATTCTCCCTGGAAGATGTTTCTTACTAACCATGTAATATAACATAACTAGTTGGGCACTTGTCTGATAAAGCACCAATGACCCCTACGCCTGGTCTCCACACATGCCCCGGTTCTTACATAACCGAGAGGGTATTCGGACACACTCCAGACTATCGGGTCCCGAGGTTGAAGCGAAACGGTCCACCATGACAAACGATCTACAATCTAGCTAGAAGGCATTTTACATGTCTTTTTCAATTACATAGTCAATTTGACTGGGTATATTCCTCTTCCATACCATCCAACAAGTTGTCTAGTTTACAGTCATGTTGGGAATATTTTGCGACCAACTCTACCTGGCCGTACACTAAACTGACAGGGATCTCCTTCTCGTCGGGCACCACAGGTCCGACCTCGGCCATATGGTTAGGGTCAGCCTTCGTGTACCGCGTCTTCACCATGGCCCAGGCTTCCCTGGCGCCTTGATGGCAGGCTGATATCTTCCATAATTGGAAGCGCAGCCGCGCTCCCTTCAGCTTCTCTGCAAGCTCTCCAAGGCCTTCGGGCACGGAGACAGACGACCACAAGGCTTGGTCGACGCCTTGCATCACCTGCCAAACTCGTTCATGCAGTTGTGAGAGCTCGGGAAGAAGGTCACCCATAGAACCGGGCATTTCCTCCACAGGTCGACCTGTCAGCATACCTACAGACATAACTCTGTCAATTCGACTTCCTCGCCGAACTCTTGTTTTCATAGTTCTTTCAAGCACTTACTGAACATGCCGCGTCGAAGCCGCCAATTCTCCTTCACGGAGTCTGACAACTGAGCACGAACATCCTTTAGTTCCTCGCCCAGCTGGCTGTTGGCATCTTGAAGCTTGTTCTTCTCTTGCCTCACCCTCGTAAGCATGCTCTCACCGGCCTTTAACTGGCGCAAGAGTTGCTGCTTGTCTGAATCCACTCCGGCGCCATCTACACTGATATTGTCAGAATTGCACACATGCCGCACTTCACAACATACTTATCTTTCGAAGCGTATATTACCAGAGGGGATCTCAGTGGCCTTCCTTGTTGCGGCTAGTGCAACCTCAAGTTGGGATTTGCACTCTTCCAGCTCCTGAGACAGTTGGGTATTCTTTTCTATAAGATCCTGCATAACAAATGATCCTTAAATCAGTTGTTCTAACTGTTTCAAGTCTCGGGGGTTACTGGCATATATAACCATCAAATTTTCTCTCATGTATGTCTTTTACATACTGCTCTGTGGCTCTGGCTAGACCATTTTGAGCGGCACGGAGGTACGCATCTCTCGTATTAAAGGCGTCCAACGCCTCTTGGGAAAAGAAGCGTCACGAAGAACAGTCCGGCGAGGCCTGTGGTTCATGGCACTCTCCACCTCGGAATTGGTGGCAGATAGCCAGTCTGCGTCCTCTGTCGGAGGAGCGTCCAGTGTGCGCCCCGTGTTCGCCCTTGCTTCCGGACCCGGCCTCGAAGCCTGGCCGGTGGATATAGTCAGGCGGGCACTCTTGTTACTAAAGAGAACATGAGCGTTAGTATGCTTTGAGGGCATAAACCCTGGGCATTAAAGTTGCACGCCGTACCGTTGTGTCGGCGTCTCAATTTGGTCCGCACTTCTTTTTAGCCCACTAGGCCTCGATGGCCCTTGTTGGCTAGCTGCCACGGGCTCGGTCCTCCGCCTCAAGGACTTCCCCTGCAAAAAACGCCGTTGGTATATGGCGATCAAAAATAAGCACGGATGGATCCTCTGGAAAGTACTGGGACTTCGGTCTCGGTTACCTTTGAGGCTGGAAGTAGTCCAGGATAATCAGCCGTAATGGCCACCAAGGTGTTGTCCTTGCTCAATTGATGAAACACCCCATCAATCAGCTCCACACATAAGTCCGGGTCCTCTTGGGAGTCCGGGTCGAGGGATCGTTCCAGGTCCTCGGGTTGTGGAGGAGGGCTGTTTATCTCCTTTACAGTCTGGCGTAGCTCCTGCGTTGAAATTGCTAGACTAAGAACTTAACTATGGGAATGTGAAAACGGATGGGCAAGTGAAATTGTTCGCTTACCCAGCTTGGAGGATTGTACATTGAAAATCCGCCCCGTGGGTTGACACGGAGGAATTCCTCCTCTTCTCCCTTGTACAAAGCGGACAAGATCTTCGTTAGAGTGGTTGCCGAATCCGGCTCCTTGCGGCCGCACCGGGTGGCGTCGTCTTCCCCGTTGAAATCCCACATGGGGTGGCCCCTGTACTGAAGCGGCTGCACCCCCCGCATAATGCATGTGGCCATGACCTCGATCATGGTCAGTCCAGAATGAGCTAACAACCTTATCCGGCTCATCAGGTAAAGGACGTCCCTGTCATTTTCCTTCTGAGGGCTCCGTGGACGCCAGCTCAGGCGCTTCTTCAAGGGAGCATTATCAAACCCAGGGAGGCCGATCCGTACAGGGTCCGGCAGGGGGACATCTTCTATGTAAAACCATTCTGAAGGCCAGTCTTCGGACGCCTTCTTTGGGGTTCCGGTTAGATATCCGGTCCCGGCGATGCGCCATAGTTCGGCTCCGCCCACTTGATATATCGACCCTTTCTAAGAACGGGGCACGAGGCAGAACAACTTCTTCCACAGCGCGAAATGGGCATCGATGCCCAAAAACAGCTCACAAAGGGCTACAAAGCCCGCAATATGCAATATGGAGGCAGGCGTAAGGTTGTGTAACTGGAGGCCATAGAACTCCAGAAGCCCCCGGAGAAACAGATGAATTGGGAATCCGAGCCCTCTTATTAAATAAGGGACAAGGCATACCCGCTCTCCTTTGGAGGGATTGGGGACGCTCTCCGCTTTCTCTCCGCCATTATAAGTGGCAATCCCAGCTCGAACTGGGACCATGTAAGATGGGGGAGAAGCCCCTTGGTTTGGAGCGCTACTAGCTCGCTGTGCGGGACGGAACACCTCTCCCAATCTCCAGGATGAGGGCTGGGGGGCGGGAGGAGGAGCTGCGTTGACTGGCCATGATGGAATGGATCTCTGTCGAATGCGCTCCGATGAATGCTCGCGGAGGGAAGATGGTGTGATTCGGATCTAAATCCCGGCCTCTTTTGTAGGCGGCCCCTTGGCGCAGCTAGGGGTGTAAATGAAAAACACCCTGTCTTTTCGCATTATTTTGACATGTGGAAGATGGCCATTATTGGGCGCAGAAGCCAAGGAGCGCAACATTCCTCAGAAGCTGGACACTGTTCAACAGGTATATGGGATTTGGAGAAGAACCCGCCTTGCAATGCCAAAGACAAATCTGCGTGCCGGACTCGTCGTCATTGGAGCCTGGTTCGGGGGCTATTGAGGGAGTTCTGGATTAGGGGGTGTCTAGATGGCCGGACTATAACCTTTGGCCAAACTCCCGGACTATGAAGATACAAGATTGAAGACTTCGTCCCGTGTCCGGATGGGACTTTCCTTGGCGTGGAAGGCAAGCTTGGCGATACGATATGTAGATCTCCTCCCGTTGTAACTGACTCTGTGTAACCCTAGCCCTCTCCAGTGTCTATATAAACCGGAGAGGTTTAGTCCCTAGGACGAACAACAATCATACCATAGGCTAGCTTCTAGGGTTTAGCCTCTCAGATCTCGTGGTAGATCAACTCTTGTACTACCCATATCATCAATATTAATCAAGCAGGAGTAGGGTTTTACCTCCATCAAGAGGGCCTGAACCTGGGTAAAAACATCGTGTCCCTTGTCTCCTGTTACCATCCGCCTAGACGCACAGTTCGGGACCCCCTACCCGAGATCCGCCTCAGGAGCCGCAGGCCGCAACTCCTCGCCCGCCACCGCTCCAGGATGGGCTTCGGGGGAGGCCACCCTTGAGGATTCGCGCGGCATCAGCGTCTCGACAACAGCCCCTCGTCTCCCGGCGGTCCTCGTCTCCCATCTCCATCACATGAGTCAAGACCATCGTGGGCAACCGGAAGAGCAACCACAACAACTGGGTTCTCGCGGGGCCCTGTGAGGTCGACTGGGCGCAGCCCCCAGTCATTGAAGTTAGGCATCTGCTTCACAAAATCGGCCCTACCCGAGCAAAGATACAAGAGGACAGCCCCGTGCTGAAGGCTCCCTGGGGAAGGATCGCCAGTCAGGACCATGAGCACCGTCCTCAGCACTTCGGGCGCCAGATCTTCCTCCTGGAGCCTCATGCGGTCTTCATGCCCCGCAAAGGCCCACATCCGGCGGGAATGGCCCTGGAGAGGAGCAATGCGACATTGAAGGAACTCCTTCACCACCTTCGGCGCCGTCACATCAAGCGCCCTCAAATTCCGGAAGAGACGCCAGACGAAGGCGAGCCGGGGGCTTGTGAGCATCTCATGGCCCCAGCCTGAGCTGGGGACAGCTGGCGAGGTTGGGTGCGAGAGCAGGGGGCTGGGCACTCCGATATCCACATACAGCCACCGCTCTCGGAACCTGGCCGTAGGAGGAGGAAGGCTGAAATTGATCCCTGAAGCAGCCGTCTCTGGCACGACGAGGAAGCTCACGCACCCCGAGCATTGAGTGGGGTCGCTCAGGCGCAGAGAGAAGAAATGGCGTAGGAGGGCAACGGAAGGAGGAATGCCCACCATGGCCTCACAAACAAAGGCAAAAACAACAAGGAGAGTAATGGATTCGGGACCCAAGTGCATCATGTGGATCTGATAATGGGAGAGCACCGCATTGAAGAAAGCAGAAAAGGAGGGAACCAGACCCGCCCAGAGGGCATCAGCGAAGAATCGAATCTACATGACGACCCTGTCAAAGGAGGAGTCAGATGCAGGCCAGACCGTCGTCCTCCCGCACTTGTTGAAGATGGAGGCAAGAACACAGCGGACCTTGTCCAAGGCTTCAGGGTTAAGTATGATTGACCGACCGACGGCGGGAGCCGCTGCCGGAGGCGAGCGGGGTGAAGCCGCGGGCTTCTTCCCCTTTTCCTTCTTCGTTGGCGCCATGGCGATGGAAAGGGGGGAGAGTTCGAGTCGGATTGGAGGCGGAGGTTGGAGCTCGAGGAAGAAGGAAGGATGGGGGATGCGCGAACGGCGAAAAAGGAATGACTGTGTGCAACCACGGGTCCGCATAGCCGGGCGCGTAATGAGGAGCATGGGGAAACGGAGACGCCCACGTCCAATCTACCGGCATGCGGCGCCCAAGGACGCAGGCTGTTGGGGCCCGTGGCGCTTCTCACTTACCCCTTCGCTTCTCTGCTAAGCCAAGTCCAGGCGCGCCTTGGGCCCGGGGGCTAATGTCAGCATTCTGGGAACGGGGGTCCCCAGACTTGCCTGCCTGCGGCCTGCGGCGTGGCTCAAGCAATGGCCCAGTGCGGCCCATCTTCATCAACTCAAGCTCAAGACCCTCGCGAGGGGCCAAGCCTCGCGGGGCGAACGACAGGAAGCTTTCTCAGGAGCAGCCTCGTCAGGCTGGCTCGCGAGGAGGCGGAGATATCAATGCAGGGGTACCTCGCGAGGTGCCCGTGACGCAAGCCATGACGATCGAGGCCAGGCGGGCTCCAGGCGGGCACCGGCCTGCGCAGTGTCCTTGTTTCCCCTTTGGTGCAAAGGGAGCAAGCACAGGCCAAGGCATCAGGCAAAGGCTACCATTTCGGTGCAACAAGACCAAGACCAGCAGAGCGGCAGGATGGAGGTCACCGTGGAGCCCAGGACGGCGTCATCGTCAGAGTCTTTGGCAGGCGAGGACCAACTTTAGTCAGGATAAGTGTACTAGATGTTCCCCTTCAAAATGGCCAATTGTTGGCGCCCTTCCTGCTCAATATTTGGGAAGAGGACCAGGGCCTGTCACTCTATATATAGGGCTAGCCACCTTAGTATAGAGGCATCTGGAATCGACCCCTCCAAAGGGACAACACCACCACAAGAACATCCCTCGCGAGGCTGTTCTTCCCTTGTACTGTTTTTCATCAGCCCCTGAGGCAATCCACCACACCACAAACTAGAGTAGGGTATTACACCACAACGGTGGCCCGAACTAGTATAAACCTTGCGTCCCTTGTGTTGTTCATCGTGTAGCCTAGATCCCTTGCGAGGCTTCAAGACGCGAGTTGGTGAGAGAGAGATCTTCATGCGCACCCTAGAGTTCGAACCTCAAGGGTCTGCCGGAACCCAAAATCTGACAATGACCATCTATATTTTCAACCAAGAGATCTTTAACCATAGCAACACTAGGTTCTACTTTGATTTGTTTAGCGGGTTTGGAAGTTCTAATATAGCTTTTATTGACCACATTTGAAACTTTAGCATGTTCCTTTGTCCTAACCGGGAAAGGTGGTTCTTCAATATAAGCAGTAGGAACAACTTGTTCAACATTATAAATAATAGTTTCATATTTAGCTATTATCGATTCTTTAATTTCTTCTTTGATAGGTTGGTGATATTGTCGGCGTCCCGGATTTGGGGGTATCCGGTCCTGCCTTCCTGTGGCCCACCGCATGGCTTCAGCAAGTGGCCAAGCCTCGCAAGGTGGACGACACCAAGACCTCCGAGGGAAGTGGCCTCCTCACGAGGGCTCCTGAGGGGCGGAGAGTTCTATGCAGCCACCTCATGAGGCTCAGCCGATGTGAGCCATGACGACCAAGGCCAAGCGGCGCCAGGCCGACACAGAGGGCAGGTTTCCTCGTTGGTGCAAGGGAAGCAAGCCACAGGCGCGGAGTCCCGAGGAATCAGCCAAAGGTTTCCATTTCAGTGCAACGAGACCAAGACCACCAAGACAGCAGGACGGAGGTCATCGCTGAGCCCACCGCAGCGTCAGACCAGAGGCTTTTCGTAGGCGAAGACTACTTTTGTCAGGATAGACTGTACTACTTGTCCCCTTTCAAATCCCGCCTTGTGGAATCCCTTCCCGCTCATATTTGGGAAGAGGACCAAGGCCACTATATATAGCACTTAGGCACCACCATAAAAAGGGACCGAGATTAGAACAAGTAGAGCACCACACCAGCTCAAGAACACCTCACCTCCTAAGGCTTGTTCATCCTTTCTACTAGTTCATCCATAGCCCCTCGAGGCTATCCACCACACCACACTGGATTAGGGTATTACACCACAACGGTGGCCCAAACCAGTATAAATCTTTGTGTCTTTGTGCCTCTTTGAGCTCCACGCGCTAGGCTTAGGAGGATCGCGAGTAGGCAGGCTGGGCAGGTTGAGATCTCCGCATGCACCCCAGAGTTCGAACCTCTTAAGGGTTGCTGGATCCCTAAATCCGACATTTGGCGCGCTAGGTACGGGTGTGTCGGATCTTCCCTTCCGTTGACCAGTCCTCCTCCGCTCCACCGATGCCATGGCCGACACCTCGAGAGCCCACGTCGAGCACTGGGTCGTCCAAACCTCCTCAGCAGCACCCACCGGCGAAGAAGACCTCCACTCTACCCCTGCTCTCGGCCCGCGTTCCGCCAGGTGCGACCGGCCGCGGGGGGCGCGCGGCACAGCCATCTCCCCTGGCGTAGTGACGCAGCCGCGCGATCTGCGAACTACGCTGCAGCAACCGCTCCGCACTCGCGCAGGGAACAAGAAAACATGCGGGCATCGGTCATCATGGCCCGAGAGCTCTTGCGGTTCAGGATGCTTGAGACCGGTCGCGACTCCTTGCTGGAACGGGTCGCCGAGCTGCTGGATGCGGCATGCAGGGGGGCAGCGCCATTCTGCACCCTTCCCACGTTCATCCTCGACACAACCGCGCGCCCCCTCCTAGGGGCCATAGGGAGCCTCTCGACACCGACCAGCCTCGTGGAGCAGCTCGCGCCATCCCAAACATGCCCCCTCGGCGTGGGGCTACTTCAGGCGACACCACCAAGGGCCGTGCTGGAGTGCTGGCCCCTGGCCAACAGGACCAGAGGATGGTAGAAGAAGGCGGGAGCGTTAGGCGGCCAGGCGGCGCCTCTGGTGCGAACAGCCCGGAAGCCTATGTCCCTGTCGTGATGGATCCAAGGCATGCACTAGGAGAGGGCCGTAGCCGACCCCCCACGCCAGGCTGGGCGCTGGACATACACGAGGCCGAGCTCTCCTTCGAACCACCACCAACCCCTGCCAACATCCCCAACAGTGGCAGCCTCTGGGTACAGTTAATGCCGCAGGGGCACGCTTACACTGACCATGGATCGTAGGTGAACCAAGACACGGCGACCACCAGGGCTCTCGGGACGGTGGACCCCCCTCAGGAGCGCGAAGGACTTTGGGAGCAGCGGCGGGGGGGGGGGGAAGCCCAGCGATGGGGCCTTCCTCGCGCCACGCGGAGTAGGATCATGCTTGGAGGTAGGTTCCCTGTCGGGGAAGGCGCCGGCGAGCCCTTCTCCTCAGCGGGGGGCCTACAGTTGCCCTTGGTCTTGTCCTGGTTTCTGGTCTCCCCAACGGTGGTCAGGAGTGGCGCACGACGGGGTCCTCGTCGGGCGACATGAAGCAAGGCCCCGGCCTGTGAAGATCTCCACTCGTGACACTCTCATGTAATAATGAGTGGGGCTGTACATGCCCCAGAGTCTCCTGAGTGCCGCCCTGGGGCCCCACGGGGGCTCCCACCCACGTCCTAGTGGAAGCACCATGCTCCGCGCCGGCCGTCGACACTGTCCCCAATGACTATGCCCAGCCAGTGGAAGCACTTACCTCCGCGCTGGTGAGAAGACTGAAGACTGAAGACTGAAGACTAGTAAGGCGCCAGACGCGGCCGTCTGCTTTTTGCCTCCTTTTTGTATTTGCTTGCCGACTTTTCGCAGTAGTTTGTCTTTCGTGCATTTATAAAAATGGGGGGAGTTTTCCCGTTTCGTGCGCTCTCTTGCTTTCAGCTCTTGTGTTCTTTTTGGAAACTCATGACCGTTATCCTGCCCTCGTGAGCCTCATGAGCGGGGGCTGGGTACGGTGTACACGCTGGTACCGATCGCTCCCTCTGGGGGCTTGAAGGTGCGGCTGCCCCGCGCACCCACCTCTTCACAGTCTAGCAGTTGGCTCCTCACAAGTCACTCCATGGGAGGCAGCAGGCCCCTTGGGAGGCACAGAGTCTCGCGAGCCCGCTGCAGGCTCGCCTCAATAGAAGTGGCCCGGCCGCAACACCAGGCCCCACACAAGACCCTCGAGACCCAAGATAAGTCATAAACAACTACCTTGCTCAATGACCCACAGCCCTGCGGGACCCCGCTCTAGATATCATTTCAAAAGCATTTAGCGATCTCACACATCATAAGGGGCACCCCCTTTCCAAAATGCTCTCACAAGAATATGTTTGAGTTGTCATTGTAACAGGTTAAAACAAAGAAACACGGGCCTAGCTGGACGTGCCTTCTTCATCGCTCCCATCTGTGCTGCTTGTGCTGAAGCTGCCATCCTCCTCGTCATCACCACCCGCACCAGCTCCTTTGGCCGCGAGCACGGCCGTGTCGTCCTCAGGAGTCAGCTCCTTCACCAAAGCATGCACATGATCATCCACCCACTTGGCAAGCTTGTCTTGGGTGTCCGCAAGCACGGGGGCTAGCATGGTGCCGAAATCGAAGTGGGAGTCAAGGTTCAAGAGGTTGCTGAAGATGCGCGAGAGCGCGCGCCCAAGGAGGCCCTGACTCCTCTCCTTAACGAGATGGCGAGATTTTGCAGCCTAATCTTCCAGGTGGGTCACGATGTCAGTAAAGAAGCGGAGATGGCTGGCGTAGTCATTCTCGTGCGTGTGAGGAGCGCTCTCATCACAAATGGCACCCAGGGCATTGTTGGCTCTGATGCGCAGACCTTGGAGCATGGAGCCATGCTCGTGCTCCAGTGTCAGGCGAAGACACTTCTCACTCGAAGCCTTCTCCAGGAGGGAGGCGGTGTCTTCGGCTTGCTTCTGGAGAGAGGATATCTCGGCACGGGCAGAATTCAGGGCAGATTCAGAGGAAGCCAGGGCTCCCTGGGCAGCGCTCTCACGCTGCTCCACAGCCTGCAGCTCGGTCTTCAGGACAGAGGTCTGGCCCTCAAGCTCAGCCTGAAGCAGCTCCAAGTCCGGGCGATGCCTTCCATACAGCTCAGCGCGTGCCTTCGCCACCCTCTTCTCCACCTCCACCTGGACATGAGCTTCTCGGAAGGCGACGGCGTCCTCAGCCACGGCGGCCTGTCGCTCCCTCACCTCCAGCCTCTCCAACGCCAAGCTATGTTCCAAGGCCTCCAGCGTCAAGTCCTCATGGCGCCTCAACAGCTCCGCCTCGGCAAGGGCCACCTCACCTAGTGAGGAGGCCTGCAGGGCATCACGCTCCTCGACTTCGAGCAGCAGGGCCGCATTTGAAGACAGAAGATCTCGCTCCCGCTCCTCATCTGCCTCGCGATGGCGGTTGGCTGGCTCGGCCTCTTCCATGGCACGGGCGCAAGCTTTGTTAGAAGCCACGACCGAGGCCGCTGATAACCCACAAGTGTAGGGGATAATTGTAGCCTCTTTCGATAAGTAGTGTCGAACCCGACGAGGAGCTAAAGGTAGAACAAATATTCTCTCAAGTCCTATCTACCACTGATACAACTCTACGCATGCTTAGTGTTCGCTTTACCTAGAACAAGTATGAAACTAGAAGTACTTTGTAGGTGTTGTTGGATAAATTTGCAAGATAATAAAGAACACGTAAATAAAAAGTAGGGGCTGTTTAGATAAAGAAGCAATAACGTAAATATAGCGAGTGTGAGAAGTGGTGGTAGGAGTCGTGAAATTTTCCTTAAGCAATTGACTACTTTACTAGACCGATAGCAAGTTTTATGTGGGAGAGGCATAAGCTAACATACTTTCTCTTCTTGGAGCATATGCACTTATGATTGGAACTCTAGCAAGCATCCGCAACTACTAAAGATCATTAAGGTAAAACCCAACCATAGCATTAAAGCATCAAGTCCCATTTATCCCATACGCCACAACCCCCTTACTCAGGTTTATGCTTCTGTCACTCAAGCAACCCACTATAAGTGAATCATGAACATATTGCAACACCCTACAGCGGGAATCCCTCACACTTGCACGACACGGAGGGCACAATAGGACAACAACATAACCACAAGCAAATTAAACAACTCATAGAAATTCATCAATCACCAATAGGACAACGAAAATCTACTTAGACATCATAGGATGGCAACACATCATTGGGTAATAATATGAAGCATAAAGCACCATGTTCAAGAAGAGGGTACAATGGGTTGCGGGAGAGTGGACCACTGACTATAGATTGGGGAAGGTGATGGAGATGTTGGTGAAGATGATGGAGGTGTTGGTGAAGATCGCGGTGATGATGATGGCCCCCGGCAGCGCTCTGGTGCCACCGGAAGCAAGGGGGAGAGAGCCCCACTTCTTCTTCTTCCTTGACCTCCTCCCTAGATGGGAGAAGGGTTTCCCATCTGGTCCTTGGCTCCCATGGCGTGGGACGGGTGAGAGCCCCTCCAAGATTGGATCTATCTCTCTATCTCCCTCTGTTTCTGCATTCCCAGATTCTGCCCTGGCACCGTTTCTTTTATATCCGGAGATCCGTAACTCCGATTGGATTGAAACCTTCGCCCAGATATTTTTTCCAAAAATTAGCTTTCGTGCGGCCAAAGTAGAGCATCAACTGCCTTACGAGGGGCCCACGAGGGTGGGGGGCGCACCCACCTAGAGTGGTGGCGTGGGCCACCCTAGTGGCCACCTCGGGCACTGTCTCGCGTTAATTCTTACTCCCAAAAATCACAAATATTCCAAAATAATTCTCCGTTCGTTTTTATCCCGTTTGGACTCCGTTTGATATCGGGGTTCTGCGAAACATAAAGCATTCAACAAACAGGAATTGTCACTGGGCACTGGATCAATATGTTAGTGCCAAAAAATAGTATAAAAAGTTGCCAAAAGTACATGAAAGTTGAATAATATTGGCATGGAACAATCAAAAATTAAAGATACGACGGAGATGTATTAGCATCCCCAAGCTTAATTCCTGCTCGTCCTCGAGTAGGTAAATGATAAAAAAGATAACTTTTGATGTGGAATGCTACCTAGCATAATCTTGATCCTATGTCTAATCATGGCATGAATAATAAGACACGAGTGATTCAAAGCAATAGTCTATCATTTGACATAAAAATAATAATACTTCGAGCGTACTAATAAAGCAATCATGTCTTTTCAAAACAACATGGCCAAAGCAAGCTTATCCCTAAAAAATCATATAGTTTGGCCATGCTTCATTTTCGTCACACAAAATGCCCCCATCATGCACAACCCCGATGACAAGCCGAGCAATTGGTTCATACTTTTTAACGCGCTTAAGCCTTTTCAACCCACACGCAATATATGAGCGCAAGCCATGGATATAGCACTATAGGTGGAATAGAATATGATGGTGGGGGTTTATGCGGAGAAGAGAAAAAAGGAGAAAGTCTCACATTGACGCGGCTAATCGACGGGCTATGGAGATGCCCATCAATTGATGTCAATGCGAGGAGTAGGGATTTCCATGCAACGGATGCACTAAGAGCTATAAGTGTATGAAAGCTCAACAAAAGAAACTAAGTGGGTGTGCATCCAACTTGCCTGCTCATGAAGACCTAGGGCATTTGAGGAAGCCCATCATTGGAATATACAAGCCAAGTTCTATAATGAAAATTCCCACTAGTATATGAAAGTGACAACATAAGAGACTCTCTATATGAAGAACATGGTGCTACTTTGAAGCACAAGTGTGGTAAAAGGATAGTAACATTGCCCCTTTTCTTTTCTCTTTTTGGGCGGGCTTCTTTGGCCCCCTTTTTTATTTAGGCTTCTTTGGCCACTTTTTTTGTGTGGGGCAATGCTCTATAATGATGAGCATCACACTTTTATTTCTGACAACTCGATATTTCAACTCGATACTAGAACAAAGATATGACTCTATATGAATGCCTCCGATGGTGTACCGAGATGTGCAATGATCTAGCATAGCAAAGATATCAAAAAAATGGACAAGCCATGAAAACATCATCCTAGCTATCTTACGATCATGCAAGGCAATATGACAATGAATGCTCAAGTCATGTATATGATAATGATGGTGGTTACATGGCAATATATCTCGGAATGGCTATGGAAATGCCATGATAGGTAGGTATGGTGGCTGTTTTGAGGAAGATATAAGGAGGCTTATGTGTGATAGAGCGTATCGTATCACGGGGTTTGGATGCACCGGCGAAGTTTGCACCAACACTCGAGGTGAGAAATGGCAATGCACGGTATCGAATAGGCTAGCAATGATGGAAGGGTAAAAGTGCGTATAATCCATGGACTCACATTAGTCATAAAGAACTCATATACTTATTGCAAAAGTTTATTAGCCCTCGAAGCAAAGTACTACTACGCATGCCCCTAGGGGGATAGATTGGTAGAAAAAGACCATCACTCATCCCCAACCGCCACTCATAAGGAAGACAATCAAAGAAACACCCCATGCTTCAAATTTGTCACACAACGGTTACCATACGTGCATGCTACGGGACTTGCAAACCTCAACACAAGTGTTTCTACAATCCACAACTACCCACTAGTATGTGTCGGATGTTGGGTTTCGGCAGATCCTTGAGGTTCAAACTCTGGGGTGCGCCCGAAGATCTCTCCTCCATCGACCCACGTCCCAAAGCCTCGCTAAGAATCTAGGCTAGCAAGATGAATAACACAAGGGACACGGAGTTTATACTAGTTCAGGCCACCATTGTGGTATAATACCCTACTCCAG
Source organism: Triticum aestivum (assembly GCF_018294505.1). NCBI lineage: Eukaryota > Viridiplantae > Streptophyta > Magnoliopsida > Poales > Poaceae > Triticum > Triticum aestivum. Next base: position 401,540,286 of record NC_057795.1, on the reverse strand, counting down.
TGTGTGGTGTGTGGATTGCCTCAGGGGCTGATGATGAACAATACAAAGGAAGAACAGCCTCGCGAGGGATGTTCTTGTGGATGTGTGGTGTGGCTCTGCTTGGGAAGGATTCAATCCCAGATGCCTCTAGATGAGCCGTCCCGCCTACTATGGTGGCTAGCCCTATATATAGAGGCCCTGGTCCTCTCCCCAAATATTGAGCGGGAAGGGCGCCAACAACAGCCATTTTGAAGGGGAACATCTAGTACACTTATCCTGACTAAAGTTGGTCTACGACTACCAAAGACTCTGACGATGATGCCATCTTGGGCTCCATGGTGACCTCCATCCTGCCGCTCTACTGGTATTGGTCTTGTTGCACCGAAACGGTAGCCAATGCCTAATGCCTTGGTATGTGCTTGCTCCCTTTGCACCAAAGAGGAAACAAGGACACTGCGCAAGCTGGCGCCCGCCTGGTCTCGATCATCATGGCTTGCGTCATGAGCACCTCATGAGGTACCCATGCCTTGATCTCTCTGCCTCCTCACGAGTCTGCCTGGCTAGGCCACTCCTGAGGAAGCTTCCTGTCGTCCGCCCCGCGAGGCTTGGCTCCTCGCGAGGGTCTTGAGCTTGAGTCAATGAAGATGGGGGGTACTGGGCCACTGCCCGAGCCATGCCGCAGGCCACAAGTAGGCAAGTCTGGGGACCCCCTGAGGGAGTCCTGGATTAGGGGGTGTCCGGATGGACGGACTATGACCTTTGGCCGGACTCCCAAACTATGAAGATACAGGATTGAAGACTTCGTCCCGTGTCTGAATGGGACTTTCCTTGGCGTGGAAGGCAAGCTTGGCGATACGATATTTAGATCTCCTCCCATTGTAACCGACTCTGTGTAACCCTAGCCCTCTCCGGTGTCTATATAAAGTGGAGAGTTTTAGTCTGTAGGACGAACAACAAGCATACCATAGGCTAGCTTCTAGGGTTTAGCCTCTCTGATCTCGTGGTAGATCAACTCTTGTACTACCCATATCATCAATATTAATCAAGCAGGAGTAGGGTTTTACCTCCATCGAGAGGGCCTGAACCTAGGTAAAAACATCATGTCCCTTCTCTCCTGTTACCATCTGCCTAGATGCACAGTTCGAGACCCCCTACCCAAGATCCGCTAGTTTTGAGACCGACATTGGTGCTTTCATTGAGAGTTCCTCTATGTTGTCACCTTTAGGCCCGATGGCTTCTTCGATCATCAACCACGACGCGGTCCAGGGTGAGACTTTCCTCCCCGGACAGATCTTCGTATTCGGCGGCTTTGCATTGCGGGCCAATTCACTTGTCCATCTGGAGCAGATCGAAAGCTACGCCCCTGGCCATCAGGTCAGATTTGGAAGTTTAAACTACACGGCTGACATCCGCGGAGACTTGATCTTCAACGGATTTGAGCCACAATCGAGCGCGCCGCACTGTCACAATGGGCATGATCTAGCATTGCCACCGGACAACGCCCAGAGTGCCGCTCAGGTGTCTGCTCCGACCCTTAGCTCGGAGCCGACTGCGCCGATCGAGGACGGGCGGCTGGACGCCGCCTCGGGGGCTACAATCTCTAGGGGATCGAGCCGAACACCAATCTTGTCCTTCACGGAGCTCGAGACTCCAAGGTGCCGGACTCCGTTCCGGACTCCGAATCTTCCGCACCTCTCCCGATTGAACCCGATTGGGCTCCGATCATGGAGTTCACCGCTGCGGACATCTTTCAACACTCGCCCTTTGGCGACATCCTGAATTCACTAAAGTTTGTCTCTTTATCAGGAGAGCCCTGGCCGGACTATGGTCAGCAGGGTTGGGATGCGGACGACGAAGAAATTTGAAGCCCGCCCACCACCCACTTCGTAGCCACTGTCGACGATTTAACCGACATACTTGACTTCGACTCCGAAGACATCGACGGTATGGACGCCGATGAAGAAGACGAACAAGAACCAGCGCCTATAGGGCACTGGACAACCACCTCATCCCACGATGTATACCTGGTGGACAAACCTAAAAGAAACAACAACGAGGATCAAAAAGGCGCAACGAGGGATCGTTCCCTCGAAAAGCAATCAAAGCGGCGAGGGAAGCGCCGCACAAAACCGCACCTCGACAGAGACCCAGCCATAGAGCAGGACGAACCGGCGGACGACAAACATGCCGTCGAGCAACCGTCCGAACAGGGCTACTTGGATAAACAAACCGAACAACCCGTCCCCGGCGAAGATAATAGTCCGGACGACCTCACGCCAGACAACTTGCTGTAGAAGAAGAACCTCCACCAAAAGCTCGTGGCCACTGCGCATAGCCTGAAAAAGCAGAAGCGGAAGCTCAAAACATCGGAAGATGCACTCAGAATCAGATGGGGCAAAGTACTCAACACCGCACGCAAGTATGGCGACAGTCACCACACAAAGAGGTACCCGAAGCGAAAATTACTACCGGAATTTGATGAGGAGGCCTTACAGCCCCCACAGTCAAAAAACAAGGAAGCCACCGGGTCGGATAGACGACCCCATGACCAACATCGAGCGGCAAAGGGCGCCGCACTCAATCCAGCACGCGATCCGCACAAGGATTCACATCAAAAAGACAGCCCAACTAGATCTATCTACGGGCCAAGAAAGCAAGCTCTAGTAAGCAATGCAACGCAACAAATATTCGAACATCGCGGCACACCCAAATACAGGGGCGCCGCACTTCCCCTATGTTTCACCGACGAGGTGCTGGACCATGAATTTCCAGCGGGATTCAAGCCCATAAACATAGAGGTATACGATGGAACAACAGATCCTGGAGTCTGGATTGAGGATTATATCCTCCACATACACATGGATTATATCCTCCACATACACCTCCACGCCTTAAAATACTTACCCCTCAAGCTCAGAGGGCCAGCCCGGCATTGGCTCAAAAGCCTTCCCGAAAACACCATAGGAAGTTGGGAAGAGCTCGAGGATGCTTTTCGGGCAAATTTTCAAGGGACCTATGTCCGACCTCTGGATGCAGACGATCTAAGTCATATAACTCAACAACCCAGAGAGTCAGCCCGGAAACTCTGGAACAGATTTCTTACTAAAAAGAATCAGATAGTCGACTGTCCGGACACCGAAGCCCTAGCAGCTTTCAAACATAGCGTTCGAGACGAATGGCTCGCCAGACACCTCGGCCAAGAAAAGCCAAGAACAATGGCCACATTAACAAGCCTCATGACCCGTTTTTGCGCAGGAGAGGATAGCTGGCTGGCAAGAAGCAGCACCAGCGACCCAAGTACATCCGAAGTCAGAGATGGAAACGGGAAACCACGCCGTAGCAAGGAATGGCGCTGGATCAAGGATAACAGCCCGATGAGCACGGCAGGCGACGCCGGATTCAAAAGCCCTCGGTAGAATCAGAAAAATCCGCCCACCCCAAAGATAATAGGGACGAGCTATCTAACCTCAACAAAATCTTGTACAAAATATGCCAAATCCACAGTACTCCCGGGAGGCCTGCAAACCACACCCACAGAGATTGTTGGGTCTTCAAGCAATCCGGCAAACTCAATGCCGAACACAAGGGGCTCGACATACCAAGCGAGGATGATGACGAACCCCACAAGCAGAGCACCGGAGAAGAAAAGGAGTTCCCGCAAGAAGTCAAAACAGTAAATTCACTTCATGTGACAAAAGGGAAAAACAAAGTGGCACCTATGGAGAGACGTGCCATACGGCCTGTCCCAGAGGAGTCCCGCCACTGGTTGTTACAACCAATCACCTTCGATCATCAGGATTACTCTAGAGATATCCGGAATGCAGGCTGGACTGCCTTGGTCTTAGATCCTATAATTGACGGACAACACTTTACACAAGTCCTAATGGACGGCGGCAGTGATCTAAACCTGCTATATCAGGACACAATCCGTAAAATAGGGATAAACCCAGCAATAATTCACCATGGCAACACTTCCTTTCAAGGGGTCACGCCAGGCCCAGATACCCATTGTATGGGTTCCCTCTCGTTAGAAGTTATGTTCGGCTCCCCCGACAACTTCCGAAGCAAAAAGCTAACCTTCCACATCGCCCCATTCATAAGTAGCTATCAAGCACTACTGGGACGCAAAGCTTTCGCCCGCTTTAACGCAATACCTCATTATGCATCCCATACATTCAAAATTCCCAGTCCACGAGGCATCATCTCATTAAAGGGAAATATCGAGTGTCCCTCGAGCGCGGACGAGGGTGCGGCTGCCACACTAAACCATCTTTACTAGTTAGAGAACCTAAACAGGTCGTTCAAGACCCTGGACATGGATCGACGAGTCCGGCGTAAACATACAAAGGCTTAATAGCCGCATACCCCTGTACAAGGGGCTCCGCGCGTTCACACCAAGAGACAATAAAGCTCAATTTTATCTGTTTTCTGTATTATACTTTGTTTATTTTAAACATAGATTTCTTGCACGATTGTTTTTAAGTAAGTTCCTCTCTCTTACAGACGAACACCATGCTACACCCATCTAGGATACGGCACAACGGAGACACAGGCGCAAACGTGCAGTAGGGACCCGTTTCAAGGATTCTTTTCAGATTAAGACCCTGCGTAAACCTTTTTTTACTGTCTCTTGTTGATAACATCCCCCGGTTTTTTGCTATAACCAACGAGGAGGCTAGCGTCTTGGCATGTGGCCATGCCAGAATTTTGCACGTACCTGGACACCAGGTGCTTCTTACCAAGGGCTTTTGTTCAGCCCGTTTTCATAAAGACCGAATACCTTAGGGAGTGTTCGGTGTCGCGAGTTTGGCCTTATATGCATCAGCTTCGAATCATGTCTTTGGTCAAATGTTGGGTTTGCCCGGCTCCTGTGTTTTGCTGCCTTACGTTGCGCTCTATCGGCTAAGGCGGCACCAGGAGAACTACTGCGATTGTGCCCCGGTTCGGCTAGGCGAGCACCTCAGTAGAGAAAGCCGAAAACTGACTATCATGATATAGCGAGAGACTGGTCAACCACTCGATGACTAGCCGGAATCTTTAGGATTCCTCTGCATTAACGAAGGGCCGTTTCCCGGTCAGGCACACAAGCGCCCCGAATTCGGGCGAGCGCGGTGCCCCTAGGGGCTATTCAGTAGCCCCACTGTCAAACTCCTATGGCTAAGTTAAAGTGATAAAGCATTATAGTCCAGTTGCCTAGTTCGCTGTGCTATCACCTCCTTTATAGGACCAAGACGTTGGATCAAGTGTGAAAGTGCGCCTTCTGCAAACACCCCCGCATTATATGCGTGGGGGCTGAAGCCAACGACTGCCATCTTTCAGGTTATATACACATATACATTAACGGCCGCACAGGAGGTATTCTAATTCTTGAAAGCACAAGTATAAAAAGCTTTTATATTCCATCAAAACATTGTTTTACAATAGTACATGTTATTCGAACATAACATCCTTCGAGCACTACGTCTCTATTAAACGAGCGCCCTGTAGAACTTCCTCAAAATAGTGCTCGGCAGGTACTTGGCTTTCGTCCGAATCCCGGGATGCAACAGCACTTGCCTTCATCTCCGCCCAGTATGTCTTGACACGGGCAAGAGCCATCTGTGCACCCTCTATGCACGCTGACCTCTTCATTGCATCAATACGCGGCACCACACCAAGGAACTGCTGCACCAAGCTAAAATAACTCTTCGGCTCGGGCCCTTTCGGCCACAGGTGACTCACGACATGCTTCATGGCGAGTCCGGATAACCTGTTCAGCTCCGCCCATCCGGCCAAACGATCGGATACCGAAAGTGGACGCTCTGGATTGTGGAACTGCGACCAAAAAAGTTCTTCCAATTCATGGTCACTTAGACCCCGGAAGTGTTCGGTCGCGTCCGCGGCACTCGCCGCCAAATCCAGATAAGTGTTCGCCGCACTCCACTTCCGGTCCAACGGAGCATAATTAGGATCCCCAAACTTCATCCGCAGCATATAGGGCTTTCGAGCCGTGATATCTCCGGCCTGATGTAGCTCCTCCTTCATAGCTCTCATCGCAGAGCGAGTGTCCTTGGCCTCGGTAGTGACCTTTTCTAGGTCCTTCTATGCCACCCTATCTTATTTTTCAAGAATCTTACAACGGTCGGCAGCATCCTTCAATTTTACAGCCATCTCGGCCATTTTTTTCTTGCTCTGGCAGTGAGCAGCCTGTTCAGCTTTTAGCTCTTCAGCTGCCTTTAAGGCAGCCGCATCGCTTTTCCTGGCTTGCTCCTTGGCTCGGGCAAGTTCCGCCCGAAGGTTCTCCACGGCAGCAACACCATCTGCATTAAGCACACATTTTATAAGGTACGAGCGTCAAGCTCCTCTTACCAGATGTCTTCGGAGACATTACATACCTTGTGCCTCGTCCAGCCACTCATTTACAAGCGCGATGTCGGCATCTGCCACGTCAAGTTGCCGCTTTAGCTCGGCAAATTCATCAGTCCGGCTAGCCACCAAACACCTCGCCACCTACATAAGAAAGGCGACATATTATACCTGGGATTATGATCCTCTGTGCGCCGTCATTTTGACAACACACAGAGTCTATGGGGCTACTATCTATATAGGGCACTTTTTATATATGCGGCTCTGTCAAAAGGTACATCATTTCGCGTATCTCAAAACCTGTCAGTAAACTCCTGGCGGCCTCGTACAATCCGCTTTCCGCGGATGAAATCCTTCTAATCATCGTGTTCATCAACACACGGTGTTCTTCTGAGATAGACGCTCGCCCGAGCAGATCTTTTAGATCCTCCGACCGTGCACCGGAAGGTGCCGGACTAGTCCGAAGACCTTTTTTGAGGTCCGGATTTGGAGAAACCCTCCGAGACGAGACCTCGGGGTCGCCCGCCTCGCAAGACGGTATAGCTGGGGGAGGCGTTTCGCTCTCCATCATCTCCGGACGAAGATCCCCTGAAGATGAGCTCTGCTGAGAAGGGTCGAGATCCGAACTGCATGGTAAAAATTTGGTTATCTTCCTCAGAAATAAAACAGGGATGTCACTCATTTTAAAACATCTCTCTTTACTTACGGCTCGGTGGAGAGCCGATCCCCTTGGGGGCACAATGCGGCCGGGGCACTCTCCGGCGCCGGACCCTCTGACGAAGATTTCTTCCCCCGCTTTGAGGCCATCGCCTCCGGGTCTTCAGAGGCGGTCCTTTTCTTTCCCTGGTTAGGGGAATTCTCGATTCCTCCTTTCCTGATAGCCTCCTTCGTGGAGGCGGTAGCTTATTGGTTCCCCTCTTCGCCTTCTTCCAAAGGCGCAATCTCCAGCATCCTGGTCAACACGGGATCCGGCGTAGTCTCAGGGACGGGGGTCGAACACCTGATAAGCTTTGCTTTCGCTATCCACTCCTGTTCAAAGGACAACTCTTTTAAAGGGGCAATTTTATGATAAACATACGGGTAGCGTGTCTGGGTACAGGGCTACTTACTTGAGTTTCTGGGCGATTGCAGCTCAGACCCACGTCCTCGGACGAGTCCGGACACATTGCCTATGATCGGAAGAACAATTTATACATGTCCATGGGTGTTGTGCCCATACAATGTTGGAGGACTCACGGTCCCTCCGGATTAAATTCCCACAGGTGGAGGGGGCGACGTTTGCAGGGCAGTATGCGGCGAATCAGCATAACCTGCGCCACTACGGCCAAATTGATATCTCTCTCTAGGAGATCTCGAATGCGGCCCTGGAGCAAGGGCATGTCCTTGGACGGCCCCCAGTTAAGCCCTTTACTGACCCATGACGCTAGCCGTGATGGGGGACCCGAGCGAAAAGCAGATGGCGGCGCCCATGTGGTGTCCCTGGGAGCTCTGATGTAAAACCACTCTCGTTGCCATAAGCCGAACTCCTCTTGGAAAGAGCCCTCGGGCCACGAAGCATCGGCAATCTTGCTTATAAGAGCACATCCGCACTCCGCGTGCTGCCCCTCGATTATCTTCGGTTCTACCTTGAAGGTCTTAAGCCACAGTCCGAAGTGTGGAGTAGTATGGAGGAAGGCCTCACACACGACAATGAATGATGAGATTTGGAGGATGGACTCCGGAGCTAAGTCATGAAAATCCAGCCGGTAATAAAACATGAGCCCCCTCACGAAGGGATCGATCGGGAAGCCGAGCCCCCGAAGGAAGTGAGATATGAACACCACGCTCTCACCGGGCTAGTGAGTGGGGATAGCCTGCCCTGGAGCAGGCAGCCTATGCGAGATTTCGCCGGTTAGATACCTGGCATCTCTCAGCTTTCGCACGTCTTCTTCCGTAGTGGAGGAAGGCATCCACCGGCCTTGGAGGTCGGAGCCGGACATCGTCGAAGGTCCGAAGCGCCTGAATCTGGCGCTTTGGGTGTTGGAACTCGAGGCGCGAGGTGGATTTGATGGGATTGAAAGAAAGGAGTCGAGCCTTGGTCCCTTTATAAAAGGGTTTGAATACCAAGAGCCCTCCCCGTGATCGTCTGGGATTCACTTTCAATTGAGAAGTCATACCCATGGCAAGGTTGGGTTACCCACGCCCGTATTGATGATAATCCCAGAATAATGGGACATGATCTTTGCTTTGACAAGATGTGCCAAGGGAACCGCCTCACTAAACACGCTGAGGTGGGGCAGTAAAAAACGATTCGAATAAAGGCTTGGCTGATGCATGATGTCACGCTGCGGAATATGTCAGCAGATTAGATTTGTGCGAATATTATTCTCTCTACGGAACCCGCCTTGCAATGCCGAAGACAATTTGCGCACCGGACTCGTCGTCGTTGAAGCCTGGTTCAGGGGCTACTAAGGGAGTCCTTGATTAGGGGGTGTCCGGATGGCCAGACTATGACCTTTGGCCGGACTCCCGGACTATGAAGATACAAGATTGAAGACTTCGTCCCGTGTCCGGATGGGACTTTCCTTGGCGTGGAAGGCAAGCTTGGCGATAAGATATTTAGATCTCCTCCCATTGTAACCGACTCTGTGTAACCCTAGCCCTCTCTGGTGTCTATATAAACCGGAGAGTTTTAGTCCATAGGACGAACAACAATCATACCATAGGCTAGCTTCTAGGGTTTAGCCTCTCTGATCTCGTGGTAGATCAACTCTTGTACTACCCATATCATCAATATTAATCAAGTAGGAGTAGGGTTTTACCTCCATCGAGAGGGCCCGAACCTGGGTAAAAACATCGTGTCCCTTGTCTCCTGTTACCATCCACCTAGATGCACAGTTCGGGACCCCGTACCCGAGATCCGCCGGTTTTGACACCGACACCCCCATTCCCAGAACGCCGACAGTAGCCCCCGGGCCCAAGGCGCGCCCGAACTTGGCTTAGAAGAGAAGCGAAGGGGCAAGTGTGAAGTGCCATGGGCCCCAACAGCCTGCGGCCTTGGGTGCCGCGTGGTAGTTGATTGGACGTGTGCATTTCCGTTTCCCCATGCCCCTCATTAGGCGCCGGCTAGGCGGACCCGTGGTTGCACATAGTTATTCCTCTTTTGCTGTTCGCATGCTCCCTGCCCTTCCTTCTTCCTTGAGCTCCAGCCTCCGCCTCCAATCGAACTCGAGCTCTTCCCCCCTTCCCATCGCCATGGCTCCAACGAAGAAGGAAAAGGGGAAGAAGCCCGCGCCTTCGCCCCGCTTGCATCCGGCAGCTGCTCCCGCTATCGATCAGTCGATCATACTCAACCTCGAAGCCTTGGACAAGGTCCGCTCCGCCCTTGATTCCATCTTCAACGAGTGTGGAAGGACGACAGTTTGGCCTACGTCCCACACCTCCTTCGATAGGGTCGTCACGGAGGTCCGTTTTTTCACGGATGCCATGTGGGTGGGTCTGGTTCCCCCCTTTTCTACCTTCTTCAATGCAGTGCTCTCCCATTACCAGATCCACATGATGCACCTTGGTCCCGAGTCCATTACTCTCCTTGTTGTCTTCGCCTTTGTTTGCGAGGCCATGGTGGGCATTCCTCCCTCCGTTGCCCTCCTGCGCCACTTCTTCTCCTTGCGCCTGAGTGACCCAACTCAATGCTTGTGGTGCGTGAGCTTCCTCGCCGTGCCAGAGACGGCTGCTTCGGGATCGATTTCAGCCTTCCTCCTCCTGCGACCGGGTTCCGAGAGCGGTGGATGTATGTGGATGTCGGGGTGCCCAGCCCCTGCTCTCGTGCCCAACATTGCCTGCTATTCCCAACTCAGGCCGGGATCATGAGAACCTCACGAGCCCCCGGCTAGCCTTTTTCTAGCGCCGCTTCGAGAGTTTGGGGGCGCTCGGTGTGACAGTGCCCAAGGTGGTGAAGGAGTTCCTTCAATGTCGCATTGCTCCTCTCCAGCGCCACTCCTGTTGGATGTGGGCCTTTGCGGGGCGCGGAGACCGCATGAGGCTCCAGGAGGAGGATCTGGCACCTGAAGCGCTGAGGACGGTGCTGAGGGCCTTGACTGGCGACCCTTCTCCAGTCTGTAGATGCCCAGCTTCGACGAATGCCTAGCTTCGACGAATGGGGGCTGCGCCTGGTCGGACTCATGGGGCCCGCGAGAACCCAGTTGATGTGGTCGCTCTTCCGGTTGCCCACGGCGGTCCTGCCTTAGGTGATGGAGCAGGGAGACGAGAACCGCCCGGAGCTGAGGGGGGCTGATGTTGAGACGCTAACGCCGCGCATGGCTCCCGAGGCGTTATCTTACGAGGTGCATCCTGGAGTGGTGGCCGATGAGGAGTCGCGACCCGTGGCTCCCGAGGCCGGGACTTCTGAGGCCTCGGCTGGCCTGCAAGAGGCGGCACCCGATCGCCTCTCCCAGTCTGGCGCCCTTGGTGCAAGTCATCCTGATGTTTCTTCTACGCTGTGCGCTGGCCCCCGCGTCGGAGGCTTAGGCCGGTTCCGCATAGACTTCGAGGCCCTCCGCAAGAGGAAGGAGGCCTCGGGTGGCAATGACCGCCCCTGTCGCCCGTTGAAGTGTAGGAAGTATTTTGCCATCGACGAGTAAGTCCTTTTCTCTCTCAGTTCCTTATTTTACCGTTCCTTCAGCTGATTGTGGCCTTTTAGGGCTCTTCCTGCCGAGTTTGCGGAGACGGCCGAGGAGCCATCCCCCCAAGCCTCATCTTCATTGCTAACCTTGAGCACCCCGAGCTCGAGCACCACCCTCGCCGCGGGGCCAACTGGAGAGGCGGGCCACCCCGTGGGGTATCTTGAGCCCGCGTGTTTGCTACCCCTGCTTCGCGAGCTCTCCTGGGGTACAACCGGTTTGCCCCGTGCTCCTCCCCTGATCGTGGACGGCGACTGGCTGAGGTCGATCTTGGGCTCCACTTGAGATGACGGACCGGCGCTGGGCTGGGTCCCTGAAGGGGCCCGTCCGGTGATCACTGGGCGCCAGCCCCCAGCCCCTTGCCGGGAGGGGGCGTGGCGCCTCAGGGCCCTCTGCCTGCGCTAATGGCGGAGGATGATGTGGAAGACGTGCTCAGGCGCGCTCGAGAGTGCAGCGCCCTCCACCAAGAGTTTCTTCAGAAGGCGGCAGATGCGGTGAGCCAGCTCGACATGGAGCTTGCTGGCGAGGACGCATGCCTTGAGGCCGAAGGTCTGCGCCTCGCTGAGGAGAGGCGCAAGCTGATGGTGGCCGTCAGCCTCGCGCACCATCAACGCGATCTTGACAATGCCAAAGCCGAAGCGTCGCTAGCAGCCTCGTGGAAGGACTGCTCCCAAGCTGTCGAGGAGGCTTAGGAGGCTGACCGACGACGCGAGGCTACAGAGGAGCGCGCGTGGGAGCTCCAAGCCTGGAGCAACTCTCTGGAGCAGCAAGTGGAGTTACGTAAGGCTGCCCTTGCATTGCTGAAGGGGGCACCCGTCGAAGAGGTGGAGCTCCTGAGGCGCGAGGAGGCGCTGACGCTGGAGGCTGCCGAGCGCAACCTTGACCTTGAGCGGTTGGAGACGAGGGAGCGCCTGGTGACCCAGGCGGAGGACGATGTTGGCGCGCGGGAGGCCCGGGTCCAAGAAGAGATCAACCCCCGCATGGCGGAAGCCCGTTTGGGTCTTGAGCGCGAGTACGAAGAGAGGTTGGGGTTGGTCAAGGCCGAAGCTGCGGGCAGGACCGCCGCCCTTAGAGGCAAGCTGACTAACGCGACGCGGCGTGCGGATTCCTCCGCAGCCACCCTTGGCGCTGCGCAGGCCAAGCTTGAATCCTCCCATGCTGAGCTGCTTCTTCTTCAACAGAGGGTTGATGACGCCGAGGCCGTCGCGCGGCGGAACGAGGATGAGATCCGTCAGCGGCTGACTCTGGAGCACGAGCATAGCCTGATGCTCCGAACGCTCAGGGAAAGGGCCAACGCGGCCCTGGGCCACATCTGCGAGGCGGCTACTGCGGAGCCTCGTGTGACCAACTACGCCGGCAATCTCCAGTTCTTCACCGATGTGGTGACGTAGCTGGAGAACCGCTCTGACAGGGCCCGCTAGCTTGTTGAGGAGAGGAGCCGAGTCTTGCTTGGGCGTGCCTTCTCCTGTGTCTTCATCCATCTTCAGGACAGAGATCCCCACTTTGACTTCGACGCCGTCATCGCACCGGTGCCCCTAGCCATCCGGGGCGATCTGGCACAGTGGATGGAGGACAACGCGGATGCCCTCGTTAGGGCCTTTGCTTCTCATAATGACGACGTGGTCGTGGCTGCTGATGAAGGCGGCGTTGTGAATGAGCATGGTGCTGATGATAGTGATGGTGATGGTGGCGATGATGCCGGTGATGCCAGCAATGCCTCCGAAGGCGTCCCAGAGGATGCGGTGAGTGACATGTCCGATTGATTGTACGCCGCCTCCGTTGTTTACCCTGCGTGGAAAGAGTTCGGGAACGGCCCTGAAGACTATGAGAGCATTTTGGGAGGGGAAGCCCCTCATGTAAAGGATTGCAACTAGTACACTTGTAGAAAAAACGCCAAACGCGTGCTTATGCGGGGCCACTGACCCCGTGGTGGGTCAGCTGACTCCTTTTACCTTTGACCCCGATTGGCCTCGAGGGAGCCTGTGGCGGCTGCAGTGTCTTGAGTGTCTTCTGGGTGGACCCATCGATCTCGCGATGAGAGGCTCCGGTGAGGGTGTGGCGACAGCGGTCCGGGGTGTTTGCATGCTTGGCCCGGCCCAGCTCACGAGGGGCTCGCGAGGGGGAGGCAACTGATGCTAACTTTGGACGCAAATCCGAAATCAGAACGTGAGAAATTGCTCGAACGAGACTAAACGCCCCTCCCACAAACGCACGCAAGTCTCAAGCTCAAATCCAACTTAAATTCAAATCAAAAAAGCTTGACAACAGAGAAAGAGGCAAAAGGCAAAGGCCGCGTCCGGCACCTAGTCTAGTCTTCGACGTCTTCTCACCAGCGCGGAGCTAAGTGCTGCCACTGGGCGTGGGCGGGAGCCCCTGAGGCCCGAGGGCGGCTCTCCGGAGACTCCGGGGCGTGTACAGCCCCAACTCGTTATTATGTGAGAGTGTCACGGGCGGCGAGCGTCACAGGCACTGGGCCTTCTTCACAGGTACCGGCCCTGCTTCATATTGCCAGGCGAGGGCCCCGCCTTGCGCCACACTCTACCACCATTGACGGCGACCGAAAACCAAGGACGACGCCAACGGGGTAGAGTGGTCACCAGCGGTTCCCCCGACGACCATGGGTCCTCTGCCGGGGGCAGGCCCTGCGGCACCTCCCCGGCAGAGCGCCTACCTCGTGGGAACACCTTGCTCTGAGCGCCGCGCGGGCGAGCCTGGATCCCGACCCCTCTCCTGCAGCCCCCGATGCCCTGCTCCTGAGGGGTAGGAGGCTGCAGCATTGGGGCAGCCATCTGTTGCGGCGACATGTACTTCCTGCGACCCATGGTTAACATAAGCTTGCTCCTGAGGAATTACTGGTACCCGATAGCTGCTGCCGTTAGCGCGGTCGTCGAGGCTCCCTTGGGGTTCCTGAAAGAGCTCGGCTTCTATCGTCTCTTCCCCCAGCCTGGCCCGAGGAACGAGCCACGGTCTTCCTCTAGCGCGCACTCTTGATCCACCATGTAGGGCACATAGGCCTCTAGGGGCGCCGTCCCGAGGGCCTCGCTGTAGCACCCTACGCGCCCTGCGGTCCGGCTCGAAGCGCCGTCTTGGGGATGGTGGCATGACGGCTCGCCTAGGCTGTAGGTAGTGATGTGGCACCCTCACCTGTTGGACGCAGAGCCGGCACGACCTGTCGCCTGGCGCTGATGGCCAAGCCGGTGTCGACGAGGCCTTGGGATTTGCCCGAAGCTGTGCGGGCGCGTATGGGGCCACCATATGACCCGCCCAGGGCCCGGGATGGCAGCTGGACGCAGAACGGAGGTGCTCCCGAGGCGGTGGCATCCAGGAGCTCGGCAACACGCTCCAACAGCACGTCGTGGCTGCTTTCCTGCAGCCTGCACCGTAGCAACTCCCTGGCCACCGTGAGTGCGGCTCTCATGTTCGCCTACTCCCGTCGGGTGTGCGGCGCTGTGCCCGCGGCGTGGTTTGAGGCCCTCGCTGCTGATCGTACCTGCCGCGGTGTGAGGGCAGGCGGCACTTGGCCGGGTCGCCCGCGCCCCACAGTACCCTGAGGAGGGCGAGCTGCCTGGGGCACGAGGTTGAGGTCGCCTTGGACAGGTGGCCCGACGTGGGCGGGCCACGCTGCCCAGCAGTCAGCGTTGGTCGTTGGGTCGCTGGACATGGAGATGACCAAGCGGTGGAGCGCGAGGCGGTAGAACAAGGATTCCGACGCACCCCTACCTGGCGCGCCAAATATCGGATGTTGGGTTCCGGCAGACCCTTGAGGTTCGAACTCTAGGGTGCGCACGAAGATCTCTCCTCCACCGACCCACGTCCCAAAGCCTCGCTAAGAACAACAGAAGGGACACGGAGTTTATACTGGTTCAGGCCACCATTGTGGTGTAATACCCTACTCCAGTGTGTGGTGTGTGGATTGCCTCAGGGGCTGATGATGAACAATACAAAGGAAGGACAACCTCGCGAGGCATGTTCTTGTGGATGTGTGGCGTGGCTTTGCTTGGGAAGGATTCGATCCCAAATGCCTCTAGATGAGCCGTCCCGCCTACTGTGGTGGCTAGCCCTTGTTGGGTAACGTAGTAGTTTCAAAAAAAAATTCCTACGCACACGCAAGATCATGGTGATGCATAGCAACGAGAGGGGAGAGTGTAATCTACATACCCTTGTAGACCATAAGCGGAAGCGTTAGAACAATGCGGTTGATGTAGTCGTACGTCTTCACGGCCCGACCGATCAAGAACCGAAACTACGGCACCTCCGAGCTCTAGCACACGTTCAGCTCGATGACGTACCTCGAACTCCGATCTAGCCGAGTGTCGAGGGAGAGTTCCGTCAGCACGACGGCGTGGTGACGATCTTGATGTTCTACCATCGCAGGGCTTCGCCTAAGCACCGCTACAATATTATCGAGGTGGACTATGGTGGAGGGGGGCACCGCACACGGCTAAGAGATCCAAGGGATCAATTGTTGTTGTCTTTGGTGCTAGCCTGCCCCTCTATTTATATGTTGAGCCCCGGGGTCGAAACTTGGAGCAAAAGCCTCCTCAAAGTCGGTTTTGCCCAAAAGGCAAGAGTCCCACTCGGACTCCAGGACCAAACGCCACAATCCTTGGCATCTGGCCCAGACACCATGGGCCTCGGCATCTGGCCCAGAGCCAGACGCCAGGGTCTCCGGCGTTTGGCCCCCTGGCCTCCGCAAAACTCCTTTTGCACCGACCTAAAGCCTCATGGGCTTGACCCCTTGGCCTAACCATATCATCCAATATATGAATCTGTACGTCTCGACCATTTCGAGACTCCTCGTCATGTCCCCGATCTCATCCGGGACTCCGAACTCCTTCGGTACATCAAAACATGTAAACTCATAATATAACTGTCATCGAAACCTTAAGCGTGCGGACCCTACGGGTTCGAGAACAATGTAGACATGACCTAGAACTATTCTCGGTCAATAACCAATAGCGGAACCTGGATGCTCATATTGGCTCCTACATATTCTACGAAGATCTTTATCGGTCAAACCGCATAACAACATACGTTGTTCCCTTTGTCATCGGTATGTTACTTGCCCGAGATTCGATCGTCGGTATCCAATACCTAGTTCAATCTCGTTACTGGCAAGTCTCTTTACTCGTTCCGTAATACATCATCTCACAACTAACTCATTAGTTGTAATGCTTGCAAGGCTTAAGTGATGTCTATTACTGAGAGGGCCCAGAGATACCTCTCTGACAATCGGAGTGACAAAACCTAATCTCGAAATACGCCAACCCAACATGTACCTTTGGAGACACCTGTAGTACTCCTTTATAATCACTCAGTTACGTTGTGACGTTTGGTAGCACCCAAAGTGTTCCTCTGGTAAACGGGAGATGCATAATCTCATAGTTACAGGAACATGTATAAGTCATGAAGAAAGCAACAGCAACATACTAAACGATCAAGTGCTAGGCTAACGGAATGGGTCATGTCAATCACATCATTCTCCTAATGATGTGATCCCATTAATCAAATGACAACTCATGTCTATGGTTAGGAAACATAACCATCTTCGATTAACGAGCTAGTCAAGTAGAGGCATACTAGTGACACTCTGTTTGTCTATGTATTCACACATGTATTATGTTTCTGGTTAATACAATTCTAGCATGAATAATAAACATTTATCATGATATAAGGAAATAAATAATAACTTTATTATTGCCTCTAGGGCATATTTCCTTCAGCCCTATATATAGAGGCCCTGGTCCTCTCCCCAACTATTGAGCGGGAAGGACACCAACAACGACCATTTTGAAGGGGAACATCTAGTACACTTATCCTGACTAAAGTTGGTCTTCGACTGCTAAAGACTCTAACGATGACGCCATCTTGGGCTCCATGGTGACCTCCATCCTGCTGCTCTGCTGGTCTTGGTCTTGTTGCACCGAAACGGTAGCCTTTGCCTGATGCCTTGGTCTGTGCTTGCTCCCTTTGCACCAAAGAGGAAACAAGGACACTGCGTAGGCCGGCGCCTGCCTGGCGCCCGCCTGGTCTCGATCGTCATGGCTTGCATCATGAGAACCTCGCGAGGTACCCTTGCCTTGATCTCTCCCCCTCCTCACGAGTGTGCCTGGCGAGGCCGCTCCTGAGGAAGCTTCCTGTCGTCCGCTCCGCGAGGCTTGGCTCCTCGCGAGGATCTTGAGCTTGAGTCGATGAAGATGGGTCGTACTGGGCCACTGCCTGAGCCACGCAGCAGGCTGCAGGCAGGCAAGTCTGGGGACCCTCGTTCCTAGAACGCCAACAGTATGAGTCTAATATCACCATCTTTATATCACAAAACTATTGCAAGGAATCAAACATATCATATTCAGCGGTCTATAAGTTTAAGTAGGATTTTGTGACTAACCATGCGAATGAACAATTCCTGTCATCTCTCTAAATAGATATAAGTGAAGCAAGAGAGTTTAATTCTTTCTATAAAAGATATGCCCACGCTCTAACAAATTTAAGTGAAGCTAAAGAGCATTCTACAAATGGCAGTTTTCTATGTGAAGAGAAACAGGCAATCCAAACTTCAAATGATATAAGTGAAGCACATGAAGCATTCTATAAAGCCATACTCAAAAGATTTAAGTGAAGTGCAATGAGCATTCTATAAATCAACCAAGGACTATCTCATACCAGCATGGTGCATAAAAGAAAAGTGGAAACTAAATGCAAAAGACGCTCCAAGACTTGCACATATCGCATGAACGAAACGACTCCGAAAACATACCAATACTTGTTGAAGAAAGAGGGGATGCCTTCCGGGGCATCCCCAAGCTTAGACGCTTGAGTCTCCTAATATTTACTTGGGGTGCCTTGGGCATCCCCAAGCTTGAGCTCTTGCCTCTCTTCCTTTTCCTCATATCGAGACATCCTCGATCAAACACTTCATCCTCACAAATCTTCAACAGAAAACTTGGAAAGATCCGTTAGTATAATAAAGCAAATCACCACTCTAAGTACTATTGCCAACCAATCCACTGATATAAATTGATAGTTTCATCAAAAACAAGCAAACTATGCATTAAAAAACAGAATCTGTCAAAAACAGAACAGTCTGTAGTAATCTGAAAATTCACCATACTGCCGGTACCCCAAAATTTCTACAAAACGTAGGAAAAATAAACAATTTGTACATAAAGACAGTACAAAAGAATCAGAACCGTTTGGCGTTCCAGTTAAAAATGTAAAATCGCGCACTACAGCCAAAGTTTCTGTCCTGCATCGTACAAACCAACAAGCATTGTAAACATCCTAAAGGCAAACCTTGGCACATTATTTTTATAATACAATGGAATTGTACAAGGGGATAATTATTTTTGTTGAGAATTTTCTGTAATCAAGATTCACAAAGTTTCCGTGAGCATGAACAAAGTTCAAGGAGCTCTCCCACTTCAACAATGCTTGTCTCTCTCACTTTCACTTTCCTTTTTGAAAAGTTTTGGGTTCCCCTCTTTTTTTTAAACTATATAAAAGCACTCAACAGAAATAAATGACTCTCTAAAACTTCCGGGTTGTCTCCCTGGCAGCACTTTCTTTAAAGCCGTTAAGCTAGGCATATAGTGCTCAAGTAATGAATCCACCCGGATCCCAAGGTATATCAAAGCCAATTTTAATTAACAATGATTTGTAGTTTAGTAGTGAGCAAAAAGTAACATATATCAAGCAACAACGAAGTCTAACTCTCTTCCTATGCATCGGCATGTCATAAAAGAACAATTCATGGACACATAGTAAAGGCCAATGCATAGTATAAGCAGTTTCTTGCAATTTTATCATATTGGAAACATAGAGAGGTGGAGATACAGTTCCTCTCTCATAATAATTGCAAGTAGGAGCATCAAGCACATGCATATTATATCTATCAAAATCATCATGTGCAACGGTAAAAGGCAACCCATCAATATAATCCTTAATAAGCACAAACTTCTCCGATATAGTGTAGTTTGGAGAATTCAAAAAGATAATAGGACTATCATGCGTGGGTGCAATAGCAAAAATTTCATGTTTAACATAAGGAACTATAGCAAGTTCATCTCCATAAGTATAATTCATATTGGCATCTTGGCCACAAGCATAGCAAGCATCATCAAAAAGGGATATTTCAAGAGAATCAACGGGATCATAGCAATTATCATAGCAATCATCCTTCGGTAAGCATGAAGGGGAATTAAACAATGTATAAGTTGAAGAGTTACTCTCATTAGAAGGTGGATACGGGTAGCTAATCCGCTCTTCCTCCTTTTGTTCTTCGCTCTCCTCATCATATTTTTCATCCAATGAGCTCACGGTTTCATCAATTTCTTCTTCCATAGACTCCTGCAAAATATTAGTCTCTTCTTGGACAGCGGAGAAGTCCTCAATATATGGTTTAACATAGGCATTAGAAGCATAATTATCATAACAATATTCAAGTATGGCAAAAAATTTAGATTTGTAGAGAGTAGCATCATACTTTTCAATCAAAGAAGCAATTTCATAAGCACCCTTAAAAGCAACAAATTCTTCAATTTGTTGAACATCATAGTAATTATAAACACCCTTAGCATACGAAGATATGATTCCATTATCAATAAACTCAGGTTGGTAGGGAAGGTGTTTCTTAGGGTTTTAAGAACAACAAGTAACATCATATATTTCACATAAATTCCAAGCATAGCATTGCAAAGGATGAATTTGATCCAGTAAAAGTTTCCCCTTTTCAGATATACGGTGTCGCACATAACAAGCATGCTCATCTAAAGATTTTCCCTCAACTAAGCTAGTGGGGGTTTCAGCACGAGCACAAAGGGATCGAAGATGATCCAAGTAAAAAGCTTCGGGAGTGTGATAGATTTTGAGTGATTCTTCAACCATTGGTTCAGTACGTACAACTAATTTTTTTGGTATTTTGCGTTTCCTACCCATAACTAAAGATAGAAAACAACTTAGAACAGCAAATAAAAATTACTATGTGAGAAAGCAAACAAGCACACACGAGAATATTCACCCCACGCTATGACTCCCCGGCAACGGTGCCAGAAAAAGGTCTTAATAACCCACAAGTGTAGGGGATAATTGTAGCCTCTTTCGATAAGTAAGAGTGTCGAACCCAACGAGGAGCTAAAGGTAGAACAAATATTCTCTCAAGTCCTATCTTCCACTGATACGACTCTACGCACGCTTAGTGTTCACTTTACCTAGAACAAGTATGAAACTAGAAATACTTTGTAGGTGTTGTTGGATAGATTTGCAAGATAATAAAGAGCACGTAAATAAAAAGTAGGGGCTGTTTAGATAAAGAAGCAATAAAGTAAATATAGCGAGTGTGGAAAAGTGGTGGTAGGAGTTGTGAAATTGTCCCTATGCAATTGACTACTTTACTAGACCGATAGCAAGTTTTATGTGGGAGAGGCATAAGCTAACATACTTTCTCTTCTTGGATCATATGCACTTATGATTGGAACTCTAGCAAGCATCCGCAACTACTAAAGATCATTAAGGTAAAACCCAACCATAGCATTAAAGCATCAAGTCCCCTTTATCCCATACGCCACAACCTCCTTACTCGAGTTTATGCTTCTGTCACTCAAGCAACCCACTATAAGTGAATCATGAACATATTGCAACACCCTACAGCGGGAATCCCTCACGCTTGCGTGACAAGGAGGGCACAATAGTACAGCAACATAACCACAAGAAAATTAAACCAATCATAGCAATTCATCAATGACTAATAGGACAACGAAAATCTACTCAGACATCATAGGATGGCAACACATCATTCGATAATAATATGAAGCATAAAGCACCATGTTCAAGTAGAGGGTATAGCGGGTTGCGGTAGAGTGGACCGCTGAATATAGATGGGGGAAGGTGATGGAGATGTAGGTGAAGATGATGGAGGTGTTGGTGAAGATCGCAGTGATGATGATGGCCCCCGGCAGCGCTCCGGCGCCACTGGAAGAAAGGGGGAGAGCCCCCCTTCTTCTTCTTCTTCCTTGACCTCCTCCCTAGATGGGAGAAGGGTTTCCCCTCTGGTCCTTGGCTCCCATGGCGTGGGAGGGGCGAGAGCCCCTCCGAGATTGGATCTATCTCTCTGTCTCTCTCTGTTTCTGCGTTCCCATCTGCCCTGGCACCGTTTGTTTTATATCCGGAGATCCATAACTCCGATTGGATTGAAACCTTCACCCAGACATTTTTCCAAAAAATAGCTTTATTGCGGATAAAGTAGAGCATCAACTGCCTTACGAGGGGCCCACGAGGGTGGGGGGCGCGCCCACCTGGAGTGGTGGCGTTGGCCACCCTCGTGGACATCTCGGGCAATGTCTCGCGTTGATTCAACCTCCCAAAAATCACAAATATTCCAAAATAATTCTCCGTCCGTTTTTATCCCGTCTGGACTCCTTTGATATTGGGTTTCTTTGAAACATAAAACATGCAACAAACAGGAATTGGCACTGGGCACTGGATCAATATGTTAGTCCCAAAAAAATAGTATAAAAACTTGCCAATAGTACATGAAAGTTGAATAATATTGGCATGGAACAATAAAAAATTATAGATACGACGAAGACATATCAGCCGCCGTGCGCGCTTCAGCTTCGTCATGCTGAAGCTTCCCAAGGTTGTTTGCCACCTTCAGCCGCTGCCACTCATCTTCCAAGCGGCGGTTTTCTGCCTCAAGCCTGGTGTCAACATTGGCAATCTCCTTGCCAAGATGGACCATCGCACGCATAGCTTCACCAAAGAGCTCGAAGCGCACCGCTCTACGCCCGCAAGCAAACGCGAGCTCGTAGTAAAGATCTTCGCCAGCTCCGGAAGTCGCTCGGGAGGCGCTGGGCGCTTCGCCAGTCGCCAGTCGGGGGCTGGCTGGCGTAGCCCCACAACTTGGAGACAAAGGCTGCCCAGAGGGCATCCCCCAGCCGGTAATGACAAGAGGAAGTATCACCGGCGCACCCCTCTTCTCATAGGCAGAGTCGCGGGGGGAGAGAACATGGGGCCCGGCTCCAGGGCACCCTCGCGGCGTCATGTTGGATGAAGTTGGTCCCATGCCCAACCCAGACTCGGGGCGCTGGGGCTGCACGCATGCTCCAAGCCGGAGTCCTTGGGGGTGCCTGTCTCCTGAGGTTTCGCCTTCTTGGGGACCCTGCAAAACCCCAGCCATGAGAAGACACAGCGCGTTTGGGGCACAAGAGCAAAGGTACTTACTCATCGGCAGCCACGTATCTCCTTGGCTTCAGCGGCCGGCGGGTGCCATCGTCGCGGCACGGGGACCTCTTCCTCTTTAGGAGCGACTCAAGGCACAGGTGGCGCCGACCCGATCCCGATGGGCGATCCTCGGGAGGGGGAACGCTCAGCATGGTACCTGGAGCAGGGGTCCCAAGGACAGGGAGCCTGGCGAGACCTTCTTGCTCACGGCTCCGGGGCCGTTAGTGGGCTCCTCATCATCGGCAGCCACTCTGGAGCCACCGTCCCAGGCGTCAGAAGCCCCTGCCTCCGGAGCCTGGGGTTGCACCGGTCCTGCAGCAGCTCCTTCCCGGGCCCTAGAAGCCTCAGGCTCCTGAGCCTCTAACGGGGTCGGGCTTCCGGAGGAGTTCTCAATAGTTGGTGAAGGTGCACGCCCCCCTGCCTCCACACTCGAGGCGCACACGGCAGGGTCGATCAGGAGAGGATCCTCAAAGATGGGATTCTCGTGGGGCCCCTGAATGCCCTCAGGAAGCAACCCCCACTCATCGAACAAAGGCATCTGCCCCGCGAAGGCCACCTTGTTCGAGCACAGATAAAGAAGGCAGCCACCCCCTGGAAGGTCAGCAGGCTCGGGCTCGCCAGTCAGGAGCTTGAGCACCATGCTCAAGGTATTAGCAGCAAGCGATGGCTTCTGCAGCTTCATCGGATCTCCGGCGCCTATGAAGTCCCACATCGGGCGAGAATGATGCTGGAGGGGAGCAATGCGCTGCTTCACGAATTCCTTCACCACCATTGGCACCGTCACCCCTAGTTCCTGGAGCCTCGACAACCTCTTCCAGACAAAAGCAAGACGCCAGTCAGCGAGCTTCTCATGGCACTAGCCGGATCTAGGCGAAGTTGGCGACCCAGGAATCATGAGAAGGGGGCTAAATGCGCGGGCGACCGTCAAGAGCCACTGCTTCCGGAATCCCTTCGCGATAGGCAAAAGCTCGAAGTCGATCCCCGAGCCAGCAGTCTCCGCCATGGCTTCGAAGGTCGCACACCTAGAGCATTGACGGGTGTCCACCAACCGAAGCAGGAAGAAATGGCAAAACAAGGCCACGGAGGGAGTGCTGCCCACCATGGCCTCATAGAGGAAGGCGAAGACGGCAAGAAGGATGGCAGAGTGAGGGTCCGGATGCAGTAGACGGATCTGGTAATGCAACATCACGGCGTTGAAGAAAGGGGAGAAGGGAGGAATCAACCCAGCAAGAAGAGCATGGAGATGGATGGGGTCTTAGTGGCACTCATCTCTCTGGTTCGCCAAGACGCAGGGCGGACAGGCGTTACCTTCCCCTCATTAGAATCGGCGGCGAGCTGATACGTCTCCAATGTATCTATAATTTTTGATTGCTCCATGCTACTTTATCTATTGTTTTGGACTATAATGGGCTTTATTTTCCACTTTTATATTATTTTTGGGACTAACCTATTAACCGAAGACCCAGCCCAGAATTGCTGTTTTTTTGCCTATTTCAGTGTTTCGAAGAAACGGAATATCAAATGGAGTCCAAACAGAATGAAACCTTCGGAAACATGATCTTCTCACCGAACGTGATCCAGGAGACTTCGACCCTACTCCAAGGAGTACCAGAGGCGGTCACGAGGGTGGGGCGAGCGCCCCCCTACCTCGTGGGCCCCCTGACGCTCCACCGACATACTCCTTCCTCCTATATATACCTACGTACCCCAACAGATTGGGGACGGAGCCGAAAACCTAATTCCACCGCCGTAGCTTCCTGTATCCACGAGATCCCATCTTGGGGCCTGTTCCGGAGCTCCACCGGAGGGGGCATCCACCATGGAGGGCTTCTACATCATCACCATAGCCCCTCCGATGAAGTGTGAGTAGTTTACTTCAGACCTTCGGGTCCATAGTTAGTAGCTAGATGGCTTCTTCTCTCGTTTTGGATCTCAATACAATGTTCTCCCCCTCTCTCGTGGAGATCTATTCGATGTAATCATCTTTTTGCGGTGTGTTTGTTGAGACCGATGAATTGTGGGTTTATGATCCAGCTTATCTATGGAAAATATTTGATTCTTCTCTGAATTCTTTTATGTATGATTAAGTTATCTTTGCAAGTGTCTTCAAATTATCCGTTTGGTTTGGCCAACTAGATTGGTAGTTCTTGCAATGGGAGAAGTGCTTAGCTTTGGGTTCAATCTTGCGGTGACCTTACCCATTGACAAAAAGGGTTGCAAGGCACGTATTGTATTGTTGCCATCGAGGATAACAAGATGGGGTATTTATCATATTGCATGAATTTATTCCTCTACATCATGTCATCTTGCTTAAGGCGTTACTCTGTTTTTAACTTAATACTCTAGATGCATGCTGGATAGCGGTCGATGAGTGGAGTAATAGTAGTAGATGCAGAATCGATTCGGTCTACTTGTCACGGACGTGATGCCTATATACATGATCATTGCCTGGATAACCTCATAACTATGCTCAATTCTGTCAATTGCTCAACAGTAATTTGTTCACCCACCGTAGAATACTTATGCTCTTGAGAGAAGCCACTAGTGAAACCTATGGCCCCCGGGTCTATTCTCATCATATCAATCTCCATCACTTTATTTACTTGCTTTTGCTTTTACTTTTTACTTTGCATCTTTATACCAAAAATACCAAAAATATTATCTCTATCAGATCTCACCCTCGTAAGTGACCGTGAAGGGATTGACAACCCCTAAGCGTTGGTTGCGAGTAGCTATCGTTTTGTGCAGGTACGAGGGACTTGCGCGTGGTCTCCTACTTGATTGATAACTTGGTTCTCAAAAACTGAGGGAAATACTTACGCTACTGTGCTGCATCATCCTCTCCTCTTCGGGGAAATCCAACGCAAGCTCGAGATGTAGCAAGAAGAATTTCTGGCGCCGTTGCCGGGGAGGCTTACGCAAAAGTCAACATACCAAGTACCCATCGCAATCCCTATCTCTCGCATTACATTATTTGCCATTTGCCTCTCGTTTTCCTCTCCCCCACTTTACCTTTGCCGTTTTATTCACCCTCTCTTTCCCAATCTCCTCCTCTTTTTCCCTTTGCCTTTTGTTTGCTCATGTGTTAGTTTGCTTGTTTGTCGTAATGGCCTTACCTAAATCTGGTGATCTTCACCATAAAAGGCTAGAGGAGATCGAAAACAATGTCAGGAAGTTTATGGTTTTGCAATTTGAGCGTAATAATTTCTTTAGAAACGAGCTTAAGGAACAAAAGAGTTTTATGAGTTATATGAATAAAGAGCTCGATAATATGTCCAAAGAATTTGATGGTATAAGAGCCCAAATCGCTCGTCTTGAAATGATGACCGCTGAAATTTCAGAAATGCAAGCCACCTTAGTCAATAAGATGGCCGCTAAACCTGATTCCTATGAAAATCAAGATGAAGATCTCAAAGTTATTGATGTGTCCCCTATTAAATCTTTGTTTTGCAATATGAATCTTGATGAAACTGAATATGATCTTCCTTTACCTAGAAGGCGTTCTAAGAATTCGGAGTTTTTAGATCTTAATGATGAAATTGATAAAAGTGGGATTGAAAGAAATAGAAATCTAGATGTTGCTAAACCCACTATATTGGATCTCAAGGAATTTAATTATGAAAATTGCTCTTTAATTGATTGTATTTCCTTGTTGCAATCCGTGCTAAATTCTCCTCATTCTTATAGTCAAAATAAGGCTTTTACCGAACACATTGTTGATGCCTTGATTCAATCTTATGAAGAAAAGCTTGAGTTGAAAATTTCTATCCCTAGGAAACTCCATGATGAGTGGGAACCTACTGTTAAAATTAAAATTAAAAATTATGAGTTTCATGCTTTGTGTGATTTGGGTGCTAGTGTCTCTACTATTCCCAAAACTTTGTGTGATTTGCTAGATTTCCATGATTTTGATGATTGCTCTCTAAACTTGCATCTTGCGGATTCCACTATAAAAAGCCTATGGGAAGAATTAATGATGTTCTTATTGTTGAAAATAGGAATTATGTGCCCGTAGATTTTATCGTTCTTGATATATATTGCAATCCTTCATGTCCTATTATTCTTGGTAGACCTTTCCTTAGAACTATTGGTGCAATTATTGATATGAAGGAAGGAAATATTAGATTCCAATTCCCTTTAAAGAAATGCATGGAACACTTTCCTATAAAGAAAATAAAATTACCATATGAATCTATCATGAGAGCCACTTATGGATTGCCTACCAAAGATGGCAATACCTAGATCTATCCTTGCTTTTATGCCTAGCTAGGGGCGTTAAACTATAGCGCTTGTTGGGAGGCAACCCAATTTTATTTTGTGTTTTTTGTTTTTGGTTCTGGTTAGGAATAAATAATCCATATACCTTCTTTTTGTATGTGGTTTTATGTTTTAGTTAGTGTTTGTGCCAAGTTGAACCTATTGGATCTTCTTGGATGATAGTTATTTGATCTTGCTGTAATTTCCAGAATCTTTGTGCTCAGTGCCCGAATTGTTGAAAATCACCAGAACGTGATAAATTACTGATTCCAATTGATGCTGATCAATAAACAAATTTTCCAGGTCTTATAATTTTGGTAGAATTTTTTGGGATCCAAAAGTTTGCGTTAGTTATAGATTACTACAGACTGTTCTGTTTTTGACAGATTCTGTTTTGCGTGTGTTGTTTGCTTATTTTGATGAATCTATGGTTAGTAAAATAGTTTAAAATCCATAGAAAAGTTGGAATACAGTAGGTTTAACACAAATATAAATAAATAATGAGTTCATTACAGTACCTTGAAGTAGTCTTTCGTTTTGTTTCTCTAACGGAGCTCACGAGATATCTATTGAGTTTTGTGTTGTGAAGTTTTCAAGTTTTGGGTGAATTTTTTTGATGGATTAAGGAACAAGGAGTGGCAAGAGCCTAAGCTTGGCGATGCCCATGGAACCCCCCAGATAATCCAAGGACATCAAAAATTCAAAGCTTGGGGATGCCCCGGAAGGCATCCCCTCTTTCGTCCACTTCCATCGGTAATTTACTTGGAGCTATATTTTTATTCACCAACATGATATGTGTTTTGCTTGCAGCGTCTTGTATTATTTGAGTCTTTTCTTGTTAGTTTACCACAATCATCTTTGCTGTACACACATTTTGAGAGAGCCATTCATGAATTGGAATTTGATACAATACTCTATGTGCTTCACTTATATCTTTTGAGCTTGATAGTTGCTCATAGTGCTTCACTTATATCTTTTTGAGCGTGATAATTTTTTTGCTCTAGTGCTTCACTTAGATCTTTTAGAGCACGGTGGTGGATTTGTTTTAAAGAAACTTGATCTCTCATGCTTCACTTAGATTATTTTGAGAGTCGTTAATAGCATGGTAATTTGCTTAATGTTAATATACTTGGTGTTCAAGATATGTGAAACTTTATTTTGAGCGTGTTGACTACTAAAATAAGTTTGATGCTTGATAATTGTTTTGAGATATGGAGGTAATAATATCAAAGTCATGCTAGTTGAGTAGTTGTGAATTTGAGAAATACTTGTGTTGAAGTTTGTAAGTCCTGTAGCATGCACGTATGGTTAAAGTTGTGTAACAAATTTGAAACATGAAGTGTACCTGGCTTGTGCATCCTTATGAGTGGCGGTCGGGGACGAGCGATGGTCTTTTCCTACCAATCTATCCCCCTAGGAGCATGCGCGTAGTACTTGATTTTTGATGACTTCTAAATTTTTGCAATAAGTATATGAGTTCTTTTGACTAATGTTGAGTCCATGGATTATACGCACTTTTACCTTTCCGCCATTGCTAGCCTCTTCGGTACCGTGCATTGCCCTTTCTCACATTGAGAGTTGGCGCAAACTTCGCCGGTGCATCCAAACTCCGTGATACGATACGCTCTATCACACATAAACCTCCCTATATCTTCCTCAAAACAGCCACCATACCTACCTATTATGGCATTTCCATAGCCATTCCGAGATATATTGCCATGCAACTTTCCACCGTTCCGTTCATCATTATTATGACATACATTACTTTTGTCATATTGCCATTGCATGATCATGTAGTTGACATCGTATTTGTGGCAAAGCCACCATGCATTATTTTTCATACATGTCACTCTTGATTCATTGCACCATCCCGGTACACCGCCGGAGGCATTCATATAGAGTCATACCTTGTTCTAGTTTCGAGTTGTAATCCTCATGTTGTAATCAATAGAAGTGTGATGATCATCATTATTAGAGCATTGCCCAAAAAAAAAAGAGAAAGGCCAAATAAAAAAGGAAGGCCCAAAAAAAGAAAGAAAAGGGCAATGCTACTATCTCTTTTTCCACACTTGTGCTTCAAAGTAGCACCATGTTCTTCATGTAGTGAGTCTCATATTTTGTGCTTCAAAGTAGCACCTCGTTCTTCATGTAGTGAGTCTCATATATTGTGCTTCAAAGTAGCACCATGTTTTTCATATAGTGAGTCTCATAAGTTGTCTTTTTCATACTAGTGGGAATTTTTCATTATAGAACTTGGCTTGTATATTCCTACGATGGGCTTCCTCAAATGCCCTAGGTCTTCATGAGCAAGCAAGTTGGATGCACACCCACTAGTTTTCTTTTGTTGAGCATTCATAGCTCTAGTGCATCCGTTGCATGGCAATCCCTACTCCTCATGTTGACATCAATTGATGGGCATCTCCATAGCCCGTTGATTATCCTCGTCAATGTGAGACTTTCTCCTTTTTTGTCTTCTCCACACAATCCCCATCATCATATTCTATTCCACCCATAGTGCTATATCCATGGCTCACGCTCATGTATTGCGTGAAGGTTGAAAAAGTTTGAGATTATTTAAGTATGAAACAATTGCTTGGCTTGTCATCGGGGGTATAGAAGTTGGGAACATCTTTGTGTGACGAAAATGAAGCATAGCCTAACTATATGATTTTGTAGGGATGAACTTTCTTTGGCCATGTTATTTTGAGATGACATAATTATTTTGATTAGTGTGCTTGAAGTATTATTATTTTTATGTCAATATGAACTTTTGTCTTGAATCTTTCGGATCTGAATATTCATATCACAATTAAGAAGATTTACATTGAAATTATGCCAAAGTATCACTCCGCATCAAAAATTCTCTTTTTATCATTTACCTACTCGAGGACGAGCAGGAATTAAGCTTGGGGATGCCTGATACGTCTCCAACGTATCTATAATTTTTGATTGCTCCATGCTACTTTATCTATTGTTTTGGACTATAATGGGCTTTATTTTCCACTTTTATATTATTTTTGGGACTAACCTATTAACCGGAGGCCCAGCCCAGAATTGCTGTTTTTTGCCTATTTCAGTGTTTCGAAGAAACGGAATATCAAACGGAGTCCAAACGGAATGAAACCTTCGGAAACGTGATCTTCTCACCGAACGTGATCCAGGAGACTTGGACCCTACTCCAAGAAGTGCCAGAGGCGGTCACGAGGGTGGGGGCGCGCCCTCCCCCCTGGGCGCGCCCCCTACCTCGTGGGCCCCCTGACGCTCCACCGACGTACTCCTTCCTCCTATATATACCTACGTATCCCCAACAGATCGGGGACGGAGCCAAAAACCTAATTCCACCGCCGTAACTTCCTGTATCCACGAGATCCCATCTTGGGGCCTGTTCCGGAGCTCCGCCGGAGGGGGCATCCACCATGGAGGGCTTCTACATCATCACCATAGCCCCTCCGATGAAGTGTGAGTAGTTTACTTCAGACCTTCGGGTCCATAGTTAGTAGCTAGATGGCTTCTTCTCTCTTTTGGATCTCAATACAATGTTCTCCCCCTCTCTCGTGGAGATCTATTCGATGTAATCTTCTTTTTGCGGTGTGTTTGTTGAGACCGATGAATTGTGGGTTTATGATCCAGCTTATCTATGGAAAATATTTGATTCTTCTCTGAATTCTTTTATGTATGATTAAGTTATCTTTGCAAGTCTCTTCGAATTATCCGTTTGGTTTGGCCAACTAGATTGGTAGTTCTTGCAATGGGAGAAGTGCTTAGCTTTGGGTTCAATCTTGCGGTGACCTTACCCAGTGACAGAAAGGGTTGCAAGGCACGTATTGTATTGTTGCCATCGAGGATAACAAGATGGGGTATTTATCATATTGCATGAATTTATTCCTCTACATCATGTCATCTTGCTTAAGGCGTTACTCTGTTTTTAACTTAATACTCTAGATGCATGCTGGATAGCGGTCGATGAGTGGAGTAATAGTAGTAGATGCAGAATCGATTCGGTCTACTTGTCACGGACGTGATGCCTATATACATGATCATTGCCTGGATAACCTCATAACTATGCTCAATTCTGTCAATTGCTCAACAGTAATTTGTTCACCCACCGTAGAATACTTATGCTCTTGAGAGAAGCCACTAGTGAAACCTATGCCCCCCCAGGTCTATTCTCCTCATATCAATCTCCATCACTTTATTTACTTGCTTTTGCTTTTACTTTTTACTTTGCATCCTTAGACCAATAATACCAAAAATATTATCTCTATCAGATCTCACCCTCGTAAGTGACCGTGAAGGGATTGACAACCCCTAAGAGTTGGTTGCGAGTAGCTATCGTTTTGTGCAGGTACGAGGGACTTGCGCGTGGTCTCCTACTGGATTGATACCTTGGTTCTCAAAAACTGAGGGAAATACTTACGCTACTGTGCTGCATCATCCTCTCCTCTTCAGGGAAATCCAACGCAAGCTCGAGACGTAGCACGAGCGCATGGTGAACCTTGTCCAGCCCCTCCTTATTGATCACCGTCGACTACTCAAGGGCTGGCTCCAGGGCCGATGGAGGACCGGCCGGTGCGAGCGGTTTCCCCTTATTCTTCCTCGGCTTGGGGGCCATGGTGAATACCAAGAGAGGGCAAGGTACTGGCACCAGATCTATGGACGCGGTGGCAAGGTTGGGAAGCAGGAAACAAGAGTCGAGCACGGTACTCAGCGAAGGGCGAGTTGCACTGACAACGGGCGACTACTGGGTCTACCGTGTATCAAGGCGGCGTGGGGAAGTGGAGACACCCATGTCCCATCAACCGCCACGTGTCTTTAGGGCCGTAGGCCAATGGGGCATGTGGCGCTCTGCCCTTGCCTTCTAGCTTTGCCTTGAAGCCAAGTCCGAGCGCGCCTTGGGCCTGGGGGCTACTGTTGGCTTCCTAGATTTGGGGGGATCAAGTCCTGCGTGCCCGCGGCCCGCCGCATGGCTTCATCGATGACCTTGTGCGGCCCAGCTCCAGTCCGAGCGGGCGTAGAGTGCAGGTTTCCTCTTTGGTGCAAGGGAGGCAACCCACAGGCACTGAGTCCCGAGGAATCAGCCAAAGGTTTCCATTTCAGTGCAACGAGACCAAGACCGCTAGGACAACAGGATGGAGGTCATCACCGAGCCCACGGTGGGGTCACAACCAGAGGCTTTTCACAGGCAAAGAATACTTTTGTCAGGATAGACTGTACTACTTGTCCCGTTCCAAATACCGCTGTTGTGGAATCCCTTCCAGCTCATATTTGGGAAGAGGACCAAGGCCACTATATATAGGACTTAGCCACCACCATAGAAAGGGACCGAGATTAGAACAAGTAGAGCACCATACCAGCTCAAGAACACCTCACCTCTTGAGGCTTGTTCATCCTTTGTACTGGTTCATCCATACCCCCTCGAGGCAATCCACCACACCACACTGGATTAGGGTATTACACCACAACGGTGGCCCAAACCAGTATAAATCTCTGTGTCTTTGTGCCTCTTTGAGCTCCACGCGCTAGGCTTAGGAGGATCGCGAGTAGGCAGACTGGGCAGGTTGAGATCTCTGCACGCACCCCAAAATTCGAACCTCTCAAGGGTTGTCGGATCCCTAAATCCGACAGATATTTAAACCACTTCTCCTTAGGGAGATCAACATGAGTAGCAAATGATTCACAAAAGGAGGCCATTACCTCAGAGTCAAGTCCATATTTAGTGCTAAACTTTTGAAAAGCATTGGGATTCATAAAAGATTTAACACAATCATACTTGAGCTCAATACCTGAATTTTTACCTTCTCGAGTTCCCAATCTTCAGAGTTGCGTTTAATTCTTTCTAAAAGATCCCATCGGAAGTCAATAGTCTTCTTCATAAATGAACCAGTACAAGAAGTATCGAGCATGGATCTATGATCATGAGAAAGACGAGCATAAAAATTCTGAATAATAATTTCTCTTGAGAGCTCATGATTGGGGCATGAATATAACATTGACTTAAGCCTCCCCCAAGCTAGAGTGATACTTTCTCCTTCATGAGGCCAAAAATTATATATATAATTCCGATCATGATGAACTAGATGCATCGGATAATTTTTTTGGTGAAATTCTAATTTCAATCGATTCCAATTCCAAGATCCAATATCAGTGCATAGCCTATACCATGCTAATGCTTTTCTCTTAAAAGATAAAGGGAAAACCTTCTCCTTAGCTTCATCTTCGGGTAAACATGTAAGCTTAAATAATCCACAAATTTCATCCACATGTATCAAGTGCATATCAGGATGTTTGGTTCCATCTCCTGCATAAGGATTAGCTAGAATTTGTTCTATGTAAGTGCATCTAGTGCCCCTTAGTGATTTTGGTGTATTGAAGACTTATAGGTTAAGGGACTGATGCATTTGTGAGTGTACATGGGTCTATAAGTCTATGAGGAGTTTGATATTTACAGAGAAAGTCGACCCCTAAAAATGAAGTTCTTCAACTGAAGACTTTGGATTTCTGAAGACTTTCTGAAGACTTTGAAAGTGAAGAAATTGGTGTGACCTTGAAGACTTGGTAATCATTCGAGGAACATGAAGCATGAAGACTCTTGTTTTTACTGTTTCATTTTCTCTTTCTTGAGTCATAGGAAACACCGTACTGTTAAAGGGGGTCGAGGAAATACGAAGGAAAAATTTCCATGTGATGCTCAACTCAAAATCCTACACCTACCAATCCTTTCGAGTGAAGCCATTGGAAATCTCGCACAGTTCAGTCATATTCTTCAATGATAGAGATGAAGTTCTTCTAGTCTCTGAGGAATTTGTTCTGAATGAGGAGTTAGGAATTCGCCAGTGCGGATTGCCTACAAAGTGAGGAACATGATAGCCCTGAGGAATTCGAACCTCAAATATTCCGACCGTTGCTGTGCTACGCGCCAGCTTTCCCAAAATATCTACCCACCTAACGGTCATATCAGACAAGTGCATTTATGTCTTATCATGTCGGGCTGCTCCCCGGCTATAAATAGCCACCCCCTATAACCACTAGTTGGTTGGCTGCTTTGAGAGAAACTGACACTTGTCATTTGAGAGCAACCCATCCTCCGAGGACTTTGGGTGAAAATCATCAAGTGTGAAAATGCCAAACCCAAACCTACAAAACCCCAAAGTGATTGAGCATCACTGAAGAGATTGATCCTGCGTGGATCCGACGCTTGTTTCCTTTGAAGATTGTGCTTCTTTCAGATGGTTAGGCGTCAAGGTCTAGAGCATCCAAGAGGAATTGTGGATCTCCGAGTGACCGAGTTTGTGAAGGTTCGGAAGTCACCTGAAGACTTACCACGAGTGATTGGGCGAGGTCTATGTGACCTTAGCTCAAGGAGAATATGGTGAGGACTGTGTGTCCGGGACTGGGTGTCCTCGAGTTTAAATACTCAGCCGCTCCAACCAGATGTACAACTGAGACAGCAGTTGGAACTGGTCTACCAAATCATTGTCTTCGCCGAGCTAACTGGTTCTATCTCCTCAACTATTTCATTTCCTCATGTATGTTGTTGTGTGCCTGTTCATATCTGTTTGAAGACATTGACTGAAGACTTTCTCAAATTTCTCGGTTCTATTTCTTCAGTCTGTCTGTCTTCTTCCTTGTGTTATCATGTGTTTACGCTTTCTGTACTCTGTGCTTGTCTTCATTTCATCATGCTGACTATGCTAGTGTTCTGTTATGTTCCTTTCTGAGTACTTATTCCGCTGCAAGTAGTTCTTCATTTAGAAATTTCCTCACTAGCAAATTCCTCAATGAAGAATTCATAAAAATCGCCTATTCACCCCCCCTCTAGTCGATATAACGCACTTTCAATTGGTATCAAAGCAAGGTACTCCCTTGTTCTGTGTGATTTTGGTTTAACCACCTGGAGTTCTAGTTATGTCGACCGCACGTATGATCAAGATCTCTGCTGGGTGTCCTACCTTCGATGGCACGGACTACCCCTACTGGAAGAATAAGATGCGAATGCATCTTGAGGCAATTGACAATGATCTGTGGTATGTTGTGGAAAATGGTGTTCCCTCAGTCACACCTTCCCTGAATGCTGCTGATGTGAAGAGATTGAAGCAACTCAATTCTCAAGCAAAGAATATCATGTCTGGCCATCTGAGTAAAGGGTAGTATGGTAGTGTGAGTGCTTTGGAAACTGCTAAGCTTATCTGGGATAGGCTCTCCAAAGTAAAGGAAGGAGTCTCAACTCAACGCGACTCTCGTGTTGACGTTCTTCGCAATCTCTTCAACCGCTTGAAAAGACCCGACCATGAAAATGTTCAGAAAACCTTCGATCGCCTCACTGATATCTCAAATGAGCTTCAAGCGCTTGGCGCCACTGACATCACCGACCATGAGGTGGTGAAGAAATTGTTGAGATCGGTTGATTCTTCATTTGATACTCTGGCACTGATGATCCAAGAGCATGCTGATTACAAGTCACTTGATCCCGCTAATATCCTCAAGAGGCTAAACACTCATGAGTTCCAGCTTGCTGAGAAGAGAGATCTCTATGGTCCGAGCTATGGCAAACCACGTGCTCTGAAGGCCAAGGCAGTCTATGAGTCTGAGGAAGAAGACTCTACCAACAGCCTTGGTGATCCTAAAGAACTGAGCCAGGAACTAGCACTGCTCGTGAAGAAATTTCAGAAGTTCTCAAGACGTGGTCGCTTTGGAAAATCCTCAAGGAGCAATGATTCCTCATCTAGTGACTACAAGAAAAGGTTGTCCCACAAATGCAAGAAACCTGGTCACTACATTCAAGATTGTCCTCAATGGGACAAGGAATTAAAGAAGAAGAAATACAAGGATTACAGTTCTGATGATGCCAAGAAGAAGAACAAATCTTCAAAGTCTTCATCATCAAAATCCTCGAAGTCTTCATCTCACAAGAAGAGCAGCTACAAGAAGGCTCGGGCATTCATTGGCAAGGAAATGGATTCTGAGGCTGAATCTGAGGATCATGAGGAAGAGGAGGCATCCGAGGAGTCTGAGTCTGGTGTGGCAAGCCTGGCTCTTGCTACCGCATTCGTCAGCAAGTCTATCTTCAACTCTGAAGAAAATGGCAACACCAACAATGCTGATGAAGGCAATGATGACTACGCTCCCACCTATTGCTTCATGGCAAAGGGTGCCAAGGTAACTAAATACCCCTCTTCTGAATCAAGTGAGGACAAATCTGATGAAAATCTTAAGCCCAGCTACTCTAAACTTGCTAAAATTGCTGTGAAACAACAAAAGGCTATCGAAAAGCTTCAAAACATGCTAGACAAAAGTGATGATATGTTGGGTGAAGAAATGGACCGCACTAAAGACTTAACTGAAAATCTTGAGAGACTTCAGCCTAAGTTTGACAAACTTCAAAGTCATCATAACACTCTGTTATCTGATCACGAGAAGCTTTCTTATGAATTTCTTCAAAGCAAGCAAGATCTTGAGAAGCTAAAAGTGAGTTATGAAGATCTTCAGAAGGAGCGCGATTCATTACTTGCTCAACAAATCAGCGCTACTCAGGAAGAATTTGTTCCTCCATGTCTGAAGTGCATCGAACGTGAATCTGCTAATTCTTCACCTGAATGTTCAAATGCTTCAAATGTTACAAATTCTTCGCCTGTCTCTGCTATCACTAATTTCTCATCTGAGGACATTGCTAGTACCACTAATGATGCAGGGCTGAAGGAATTGTACACAACAGGCATGTACAAAAGCCTCAAAGTGCATCAGATTCTTTGTGATGTGCTTAAAAAGCAGATCCTCAATAGGAACCCTAGGAAAGAGGGTATTGCCTTTGAGAGGAAACTCAATGCTGATGGAACATATTGGAAGCCCGAGCAGTACCCCAAAACCTCATGGGTTGCTGCAAAGGGACCTCCAGTTGATCCATCCAACTTATCTGGCTTTACATGTGAATCTCCTCATTCTTCTGATGAGTCATTTGACTCTAACTATAAACTGTTCAAATATCAGAATGGTGAAGTATTTGCTAGATATGTTGGCACTAACTGCAGGAACGGTTCCTGTATGAAGAAAATCTGGGTTCCCAAAAGTTGCCTTGAAAGTCTTCAGGTGAATGTCCTCATGACACCACCTGTGAAGAATAGGAACCCCAGATCAAATTCTTCATAAGGACCAAATTCTTCATATGGATCCAAGTCCTCAAGTGGACCAAATTCTTCACGTGGATCAAATTCCTCAAATGGATCAAAGTCCTCATATGATCATCATCGTGCTAACTCTTCTGTTTTGCAGGGTAGAGCTAAGGGCTATGAATATGTGCATTATTCTTCAAATCATTATGTTCATAAGTCCTCAAAGAATTTCTCTGCTTATTCATATGCTTACCCTAACCCCTCCTATGTGAAACGAAGTGGACTGGCGTCCATGCCACCTTTCTCATATGGTGCTCGCGGAGTGATGAATTCTTTGCCACCCCTTCAGATGTGGGTGGTGAAGAAAAAGAACTAATCTCTTATGCAGGGTCAGGTCTCCAGACGTGTCTGAAGAATTTGCTAGGGACCTGAATGTGCCTGAAAGGACGCAGGCTAATCATGAAGAAATGAATTTTCATTTCTCACGTCCTCATATTGATTTATCTGTGCTATTGCTTGATGAAATTGATCTGATGACACTGATGTCATATTCTTCACTGATGAAGTATATGAGTTTGTAAGTTGCACTAATTCATCTGCAGGATGATCAACCCAAAGCAAAAGAGTGGGTCCTCGATAGTGGATGTACGAATCACATGAATGGTGACAAGAATCTATTGATGGATGCTCCTTTATCACCGTCACATTTGAAGCATATCATCTTCGCTGACAAAGGCAAAAGTCAGGTATTGGGTCTAGGTAAGGTTGCAATCTCAAAGGATCGACACATGGACAAAGTCATGCTTGTCGAGTCCTTAGGATACAAACTCATGTCTGTCTCAATGCTTTGTGATCTCGATATGGTTGTTGTCTTTGGAAGAAATCGTTGTGTTGTGATCATGGAAGCTGACCATTCCAAAGTCTTCGAAGGCTTTAGGAGAGGAGATTTGTATATTGTTGATTTCTCTCCAGGACCACAACCAGCCGTGTGCTTACTTGCAAAAGCTTCAAAAGGCTGGCTATGGCATCGATGACTTGGTCATGCTGGCATGAGGAATCTGCACACACTTGCGAAGAAGAAGCATGTCATTGGCATTGAGAATGTCAAATTCCTCAAGGATCACTTATGCAGAGCTTGTGAAGCTAGAAAGATGACAAAGGCCAAGCATCCAGTGAAGACTCTCATGACTACCACTCGACCATTTGAATTGCTTCATATGGATCTCTTTGATCCTAACCACTATTCTGCAATTCTGAATGATGCATCTCAATATGGATTTGTTATTGTTGATGATTATTCTCGTTACACATGGGTGCACATTGTCACTTAAAAACATGAAGTGCAGGAAGTCTTCAAACGATTTTCCTCGAGGGCTTCAACCAACTTTGGTGTGAAGATCAAGCACATCAGAACTGACAATGGGACCGAG
The DNA here is from genome assembly GCF_018294505.1 of Triticum aestivum. Taxonomy (NCBI): domain Eukaryota; kingdom Viridiplantae; phylum Streptophyta; class Magnoliopsida; order Poales; family Poaceae; genus Triticum; species Triticum aestivum. Next base: position 401,502,297 of record NC_057795.1, on the reverse strand, counting down.
TTCAAGAATTCCGGTCTTGATGGCTATCTTGATGAACTTGGTATTACTCATGAGTTATCTGCTCCTTATACTCCTCAGCAGAATGGCATCGTGGAGCGCAAGAACAGAACCCTCGTTGAAATGGCTTGCACTATGCTTGATGAATACCAAGACGCCTCGTCGCTTCTGGATTGAGGCAATTGATACTGCGTGCCACGTCATCAACACGGTATATATTCACAAATTCTTCAAGAAAACTGTGTATGGACTCCTCACTGACAAAAAGCCCAATGTGAGTTATTTCAAAGCTTTCGGTGCTAAATGTTGGATTAGAGATCCTCATCACACTTCCAAATTCTCAAAAGCAAATGAAGGTTTTATGCTTGGTTATGGAAAGGACTCGCACACCTACAGAGTGTTCAACGGCGTTCTTCACAAAGTTGTTGAAACTGTAGATGTGCAGTTCGATGAAACTAATGGCTCACAAAGAGAGCACCTACATTCTGTGATAGATGAACCAGCACATGAGGATTCTATCAAATTCAAGGCTACTAAGGATGTCATTCCTACCGAAGAATCTGTTGAAGAATTCATTCCAGATCATGATGATCACCAAGCTGGCGCACCTAAAGAAACTGGTGCTGATGAAAATGCTCCTAAAGGGAATGCTAATCAAATTCCTCGAAGACAACCCTCTCATCCTCGCATTGCTAACAAAGTGCAAATTGAGAAGATCATTGACGACATTGAAGCACCAGGTCCTCTCACTCGCTCAAAATCTTCACATTTATCTAACTTTTGTGGGCACTTTGCTTTTGTCTCTATCTCAGAGCCCACTAAGGTAGATGAAGCATTTCTGGAGCCTGAGTAGATTCAGGCTATGCAAGAAGAATTACATGAGTTCGAGCTCAATAATGTCTGGGAACTGGTCAAACATCCAGATCCTTGCAAGCACAACATTACTGGCACAAAGTGGATCTACCGCAACAAGCAAGATGAAAATGGCCTTGTGGTGAGGAATAAGGCACGGCTTGTAGCTCAAGGCTACACATGGGTTGAAGGAATTGATTTCGATGAAACTTTTGCACCTGTTGCTAGACTTGAGGCTATTCGCATATTACTTGCTTATGCTAACCATCATAATATCACCTTATATCAAATGGATGTGAAAAGTGCATTCCTCAATGGTAAGCTTGAGGAAGAAGTATATGTTGCTCAACTCCCAGGTTTTGAAGATTCAAAGAATCCCGACAAAGTCTTCAGACTCAACAAGGCCTTGTATGGCCTCAAGCAAGCCCCTCGGGCGTGGTATGACACTTTGAAGGAATTCTTCATGAAGAAAGGCTTCAAACCCGGTTCACTCGACCCAACTCTTTTCACTAAATCTTATGATGATGAATTATTTGTGTGCCAAATATATGTTGATGATATCATTTTTGGTTGTACTGACCAACAATATAGTGGTGAATTTGCCTATATGATGAATGAAGAATATCAAATGTCTATGATGGGAGAGTTGAAATTCTTTTTAGGTCTTCAAATTCGTCAACAGCGCAATGGCAAATTCATATCTCAGGAGAAATACCTCAAAGATGTATTGAGGAAATTCGGCATGCAAGACTGCAAAGGGGTCAAAAATTCCGATGCCCACAAATGGCCATCTATGCACTGATGAAAATGGTCAAGACTTCGATCAAAAGGTATACCGCTCCATGATTGGCTCTTTATTGTACCTATGTGCATCTCAGCCAGATATTATGCTTAGTGTTTGCATGCATCTCAATATGGATTTGTTATTGTTGATGATTATTCTCGTTACACATGGGTGCACATTGTCACTTAAAAACATGAAGTGCAGGAAGTCTTCAAACGATTTTCCTCGAGGGCTTCAACCAACTTTGGTGTGAAGATCAAGCACATCAGAACTGACAATGGGACCGAGTTCAAGAATTCCGGTCTTGATGGCTATCTTGATGAACTTGGTATTACTCATGAGTTATCTGCTCCTTATACTCCTCAGCAGAATGGCATCGTGGAGCGCAAGAACAGAACCCTCGTTGAAATGGCTTGCACTATGCTTGATGAATACCAAGACGCCTCGTCGCTTCTGGATTGAGGCAATTGATACTGCGTGCCACGTCATCAACACGGTATATATTCACAAATTCTTCAAGAAAACTGTGTATGGACTCCTCACTGACAAAAAGCCCAATGTGAGTTATTTCAAAGCTTTCGGTGCTAAATGTTGGATTAGAGATCCTCATCACACTTCCAAATTCTCAAAAGCAAATGAAGGTTTTATGCTTGGTTATGGAAAGGACTCGCACACCTACAGAGTGTTCAACGGCGTTCTTCACAAAGTTGTTGAAACTGTAGATGTGCAGTTCGATGAAACTAATGGCTCACAAAGAGAGCACCTACATTCTGTGATAGATGAACCAGCACATGAGGATTCTATCAAATTCAAGGCTACTAAGGATGTCATTCCTACCGAAGAATCTGTTGAAGAATTCATTCCAGATCATGATGATCACCAAGCTGGCGCACCTAAAGAAACTGGTGCTGATGAAAATGCTCCTAAAGGGAATGCTAATCAAATTCCTCGAAGACAACCCTCTCATCCTCGCATTGCTAACAAAGTGCAAATTGAGAAGATCATTGACGACATTGAAGCACCAGGTCCTCTCACTCGCTCAAAATCTTCACATTTATCTAACTTTTGTGGGCACTTTGCTTTTGTCTCTATCTCAGAGCCCACTAAGGTAGATGAAGCATTTCTGGAGCCTGAGTAGATTCAGGCTATGCAAGAAGAATTACATGAGTTCGAGCTCAATAATGTCTGGGAACTGGTCAAACATCCAGATCCTCGCAAGCACAACATTACTGGCACAAAGTGGATCTACCGCAACAAGCAAGATGAAAATGGCCTTGTGGTGAGGAATAAGGCACGGCTTGTAGCTCAAGGCTACACATGGGTTGAAGGAATTGATTTCGATGAAACTTTTGCACCTGTTGCTAGACTTAAGGCTATTCGCATATTACTTGCTTATGCTAACCATCATAATATCACCTTATATCAAATGGATGTGAAAAGTGCATTCCTCAATGGTAAGCTTGAGGAAGAAGTATATGTTGCTCAACTCCCAGGTTTTGAAGATTCAAAGAATCCCGACAAAGTCTTCAGACTCAACAAGGCCTTGTATGGCCTCAAGCAAGCCCCTCGGGCGTGGTATGACACTTTGAAGGAATTCTTCATGAAGAAAGGCTTCAAACCCGGTTCACTCGACCCAACTCTTTTCACTAAATCTTATGATGATGAATTATTTGTGTGCCAAATATATGTTGATGATATCATTTTTGGTTGTACTGACCAACAATATAGTGGTGAATTTGCCTATATGATGAATGAAGAATATCAAATGTCTATGATGGGAGAGTTGAAATTCTTTTTAGGTCTTCAAATTCGTCAACAGCGCAATGGCAAATTCATATCTCAGGAGAAATACCTCAAAGATGTATTGAGGAAATTCGGCATGCAAGACTGCAAAGGGGTCAAAAATTCTGATGCCCACAAATGGCCATCTATGCACTGATGAAAATGGTCAAGACTTCGATCAAAAGGTATACCGCTCCATGATTGGCTCTTTATTGTACCTATGTGCATCTCAGCCAGATATTATGCTTAGTGTTTGCATGTGTTCCCGATTTCAAGCTACACCGAAGGAATCACACCATAAGGCTGTGAAGCATATTCTTCGATATCTAGCTCACACACCAACACTTGGATTATGGTATCCCAAGGGCTCTTCATTTGATCTCATTGGATATTCAGACTCTGACTATGTTGGCGATCACGTGGACCCCAAGTCAACGTCTGGCACATGCCATTTCCTCGGACGATCTTTGGTCTGTTGGTCCTCGAAGAAACAGAACTGCGTATCTCTCTCCACTTCAGAAGTTGAGTACATTGCTGCTGGATCGTGATGTGCTCAATTACTATGGATGAAGCAAACACTCAAGGACTATGGCATCAACGTGAAGAATGTGCCTCTCTACTGCGACAATGAGAGTGCTATCAAGATTTCTCGCAACCCAGTTCAACACTCAAAGATAAAGCACATCTAGATTTGTCGTCATTTTCTTCGCGGTCATGTGTTGAAGGGCGACATATCCATCGACCACGTCAGCACTGAAGATGAGCTGGCCGATATTTTCACTAAGCCCTTGGATGAGAAGAGATTTAGCAAGTTGCGGTGTGATCTAAATATCCTAGAATCTTCGAATGTTCTCTGAAATGGACACACCTCCTAACACTTATGCTGATTTGATGACTTACATGCGCAACACACGAAGTACCGTTCTTCTTCAATCAATGAAGACTAACCCTCTAAGTGTGAAGAAATTAACGAAGAAATTGACTCTCATAGCCCTACGACAATTGTACGCGGTGTCTAAAGCCAACTTTCTTATACGATGGGTTACGCCACCACAAAAGTTGAAAATCTTCAATTCGAGTTTTTTTCCTCAGTTTTTCAAATTCTTCAACTTTGCATTGTCTTCACTCTTTCCGGTGTTGTTCTTCATTTGGATATATATATATATATAATTATATATATATATATATATATATATATATATATATATATGAGTTTTATGTCCTCTACAACATTCACTTATTGCTAATTCTGCAAGTTGACTTTTTCCGCTAAGTGAATGTGATCGGACCCTTCCCCCTCTATGCTAAACTCAATCTAATCTTTTCACAAATAATTCATGTGCGTTCTGATTTGAAACTCGTTCAAAATCTTCACTGTGTCCTTGACAGCTGAAGAAATTGCGAATGGATACTTAAAATAATCTTATCTGAATTTTCGGCTTTGTCGCTCAAACCATTCCGCATTCCACGATAATATACGTATCTATTCACCCACGATCCTACAAGATCGCCACCTCACAGTACGTGGGTGACACATGTCACGTGAATGAGAAGGGCCAGGGGCACGTTCGTCCGAAATCTTCGGGCACACAGTTTTTCACTGCCGCTATAAATACCCCTACCTCTTCCTCACTTCAATTTTACTCCGCTCGACCTCTCTCCACCTCGAGCTTCCCAAACCCTAGCGTCGCCGCTACTTCATCGTTGCCGGTGAGGAAGAGCTTCACTGCCTCGACCTCGTCGCCGTCGTACTCGCGCCGGTTGCGGATTTCTTCACTCCGCCGCCGTAGTAGCTGTCTTCCTCTGCCGAGTTAGGGCGTGGAAGATCTGAACGGACGAACTTCACCTCAACACTTCCCAGTTCTTCGTGTTCTTCACTTCGAGTAATTAAAAGTTACTTTTATTGCCAGCTTTGATTCATGTGTTTTCTTAAAAAATCTTCAAAGGTGTTTATTCTTCAAATCTTCACACACTAAACACCTCACATGTTATTTGTTCTTGATTCATTTCTCTAAGCAATGATTTTCTTCAAGATTCCTCAATTGTGTGGATTTTCAAATCTGTACAACTATGGAACCTAAGATAAAGAACGCTTAGCGAAATTCTTCAAGACTCATCGGTCAAATTCCTCAAACCTATTCTTCTTGAAAATCTTCTGAGAACGCATATGACCTCTCCAAATTCCTCGCAACTATACTTTGTTCACAGGTACACATGTCCGCAGCTGAATCACTAGATTCTCATCAACTTAACTCATTTGCAGCGTTCCTCGAAGAAAAGTTGCATACCTCTTCAGAAACTTCAGTTGTTCATCCTCAGCTGAAGAAAATGGCTGACGACAATAAGCCACAAAAGGGAGGAAAAAGGCCTGAGGTCTGATGTCTACTACACAACCTTCTTCTTGTAGACGTTGTTGGGCCCGCAAGTGCACATGTTTGTAGGATAGTAGCAAATTTCCGTCAAGTGGATGACCTAAGGTTTATCAATCCGTAGAAGGTGTAGGATGAAGATGGTCTCTCTCAAACAACCCTGCAACCAAATAACAAAGAGTCTCTTGTGTCCCCAACACACCCAATACAATGGTAATTTGTATAGGTGCACTAGTTCGGCGAAGAGATGGTGATACAAGTGCAATATGGATGGTAGATAAAGGTATTTGTAATCTGAAATTATAAAAACAGCAAGGTAGAAAGCGATAAAAGTGAGTGTAAATGGTATTGCAATGGTAGCAAACAAGGCCTAGGGTTCATAATTTCACTAGTGCAAGTTCTCTCAACAATAATAACATAGATAGATCATATAAAAATCCCTCAACATGCAACAAAGAGTCACTCCAAAGACACTAATAGTGGAGAACGAATAAAGAGATTATGGTAGGGTACGAAACCACCTCAAAGTTATTCTTTCGGATCAATCTATTCAAGAGTTCGTACTAGAATAACACCTTAAGACACAAATCAACCAAAACCCTAATGTCACCTAGATACTCCATTGTCACCTCAAGTATCCGTGGGCATGATTATCCGATATGCATCACACAATCTCAGATTCATCTATTCAACCAACACAAAGTACTTCAAAGAGTGTCCCAAAGTTTCTACCGGAGAGTCAAGAACGTGTGCCAACCCCTATGCGTAGGTTCATGGGCGGAACCCGCAAGTTGGTCACCAAAACATACATCAAGAGGCACATGATATCCCATTGTCACCACAGATAAGCACGGCAAGACATACATCAAGTGTTCTCATAAAAGACTCAATCTGATAAGATGACTTCAAAGGGAAAACTCAATTCATCACAAGAGAGTAGAGGGGGAGAAACATCATAAGATCCAACTACAATAGCAAAGCTCGGGATACATCAAGATCGTGCCATAGAGGGAACACAAGAGAGAACACGACAGAGAGAGAGAGAGATCAAACACATAGCTACTGGTACATACCCTCAGCCTCGAGGGTGAACTACTCCCTCCTCGTCATGGAGAGCACCGGGATGATGAAGATGGCCATCGGTGAAGGATCCCCCCTCCGGCAGGGTACCGGGAAGGGCTCCTGAGAGGTTTTTGGTGGCTACAGAGGCTTGTGGCGGCGGAACTTCCGATCTATCTTGATATTCGATAGTTTTAGGGTACGTAGGGTTATATAGGCGAAGGAAGTCAGTCGGGAGGTGCTCGAGGGGTCCACGAGACAGGGGGCCGCGCCCTGTAGGGGGGGGGTGCGGCCCCTATCTCCTGGGCTCCTCGAGGGTCTTCTGACTTGATCTCCAAGCCTCCAGTATGATATTCTTCCAAAAAATCACGATGCCGAAGGTTTCATTCCGTTTGGACTCCGTTTGATATTCCTTTTATTCGAAATACTGGAACATGCAATAAAACATCAATATGGGTTGGGCCTCCAGTTAATAGGTTAGTCCCAAAAGTAATATAAAAGTGTATAATAAAGCATATAATTATTCAAAACACATAGTAATATAGCATGAATGCTTCATAAATTATAGATACGTTGAAGACGTATCTAGCATCCCCAAGCTTAATTCCTACTCGTCCTCGAGTAGGAAAATGATAAAAGAAAGAATTTATGAAGTGTGAATGCTAGCAGGTGCACAAGTTTGATCAATGATAATTTCAATCACCTTTACTAGCATCATTATATGTCATAACAATAGTTCATCTCATAAAACTTTTCATAATCAAGTAACAAGCAATTCACATGTCAAAGCATAGACCATAAACTTCTTGAAAACTAGCAAACTTCATTCTTAGTCATCAAAACAATTGCAATTCATCTTACTTTCAGGAAGAGTCTATGTCAGAGCTTTGATTTAGCAAACTTCACATACTCAACTATCATATAGTCTTCTACAATTGCTAACACTCACGCAATACTTGTGGTTATGAAGTTTTAATCAGACACAGAGAAAGATTGGGGCTTATAATGTTGCCTCCAAACGTATTCACCTTTGGGTGATGTGAATAATAATAGTTCATGCTAACGTACATCCAATTGGATATATATATCAGGATCACCCTAACACAAAGTGCTTGCCAAAGGATAAAATGAAAAAGGGAAAGGTGAAGATCACCTTGACTCTTGCATAAAAGACATAAAGTAAAAGATAGGCCCTTTGCAGAGGGAAGCAGAGGTTGTCATGCGCTTTTAGGGTTGGATACACAAAATCTTAATGTGAAAGAACGTCACTTTATATTGCCCCTTGTATATGGACCTTTATTATGCACTCCGTCGCTTTTATTGCTTCCATAACAAGTTCGTACAAAGCTTATTTTCTCCACACTAATAAGTCATGCATATGTAGAGAGCAATTTTTATTGCTTGCACCGATGACAACTTACTTGAAGGATCTTACTCAATCCATAGGTAGGTATGGTGGACTCTCATGGCAAAAACTGGGTTTAAGGATATTTGGAAGCACAAGTAGTATCTCTACTTGGTACTAGGAATTTTTGGCTAGCATGAGGGGAAAGGCAAACTCAACATGTTTGAATGATCCATGACAATATACTTTAACTGAGATGTGAGAAAACATAACCCAAACATAACCCATTACGTTGTCTTCCTTGTCCAACATCAACTCTTTAGCATGTCATACATAATGAGTGCTCACAATTATAAAAGATGTCTATGATAATATATTTATATGTGAAACCTCCCTTCCTTCAATATTCTTTCATGAATCGTTCAAATGACCAATGCAATGCTTGCTAACCATCAATAAATTTACAACCTCTACTTCTTAGATGTGAAGTCATTACTCCCCATGGGATAAGCAAACGAGACATATATAATTTCAGATTTATGACATTCAACTCATTCAACCATTTACTCATAGGATATAAGTGAAGCACACAAGTAAATGACAAACTACTCCAAAAAGATATAAGTGAAGATCAATGAGTAGCTAAATAATTAAGCAACTATGTGAAGACTCTCTCTCATTAAAGAATTTCAGACCTTGGTATTGTATTCAAGCAGCAAGCAAAACAAAATAAAATGACATCGCAAGGATAGCACAACTCATGTGAAGAAGCAAAAACTTAGGCTCAAACGATACTAACCGATGATTGTTGAAGAATAAAGGTGGGATGCCTACTGGGGCATCCCCAAGCTTGAACTTTTGTGTCTCCTTAATTCCTCTCATATCATGGTTTCTCTTCTTTTCAAAAGCTTCATTCACCACAAACTCAACAAGAACTTGTGAGATAGGTTAGTATAAACCAATGCAAAACCATATCATCTTCTACTGTAACAAATCACTAAAATTATTATTCAACATTGAATACTAAATGCCTCTGCATATTTAATACTCCTATCCTCAAATAGAATCATTAAACAAGCAAACATATGCAAACAATGCAAACATAACAGCAATCTGCGAAAACAGTACAATATGTAAAGAATGCAAGAGTATCAATACTTCCCTGACTCCAAAAATTATGAACTAAAATTCCCACTGTAATAAATTTACCACAGCTTAATATTCAAAAAGATTCAACATTATACCATTCTCCGACTTCTCTAGGGAATTTTTGCAACAGCAGTAAACTTTCTATTTTCAAACAGCAACATGTATAATAGCAAAATAAGCATGGCAAAGGCTATCCTTGACATTTTTATTGGAAATAAAGATGAAAAACATTATTCTAACTAACAGAGAGCAAATACTAACAAAAGAAAATGACGCTCTAAGAAAAACACATATCATGTGGCGAATAAAAATATAGCTCCGAGTAAAGTTACCGATGAACAAAGAAGAAAGAGGGGATGCCTTACGGGTCATCCCCAAGCTTAGGCTCTTGGTTTTCCTTTAATATTACCTTGGGGTGCCTTGTGCATCCCCAATCTTAGGCTCTTGCCACTCCTTATTCCATAGTCCATCGAATCTTTACCCAAAACTTAAAAACTTCAACCACACAAAACTCAAAACCAAACTCGTAAGCTCCGTTGGTATAAGAAAATAAATCACCAATTAGGTACTATAATGAACTCATTCTAAATTCACATTGGTGAAAATCTACTGTATTCCAACTTATCTATGGTTCATACCACGTAATACTAGCCAAAGATGCATCAAAATAAGCAAACAACACATAGAAAACAGAATCTGTCAAAAACAGAACAGTCTGTAGTAATCTGTATCAAACGTATACCTATGGAACACCCAAAATTATGAAATAAATTTCTGGACCTGAGTAATTTGTCTATTAATCATCTGCAAAAATAATCAACCTAAAAGCACTCTTCAGTAAAAATGGCAGCTAATCTCGTGAGCACAAGAGTTTCTGTTTTTTACACCAAGATCACATAAACTTCACCCAAGTCTTCCCAAAGGTTCTACTTGGCACTTTATTGAAACAAAAGCTATAAAACATGATTACTACAGTAGCATAATCATGTGGACACACAAAAACAGTAAGGATAAATATTGGGTTGTCTCCCAACAAGCGCTTTTCTTTAATGCCTTTTTAGCTAGGCATGATGATGGCAATGATGCTCACATAAAAGATAAGAATTGAAACATAAAGAGAGCATCATGAAGCATATGACTAGCACATTTAAGTCTAACCAACTTCCTATGCATAGGGATTATGTGAGCAAACAACTTATGGGAACAATAATCAACTAGCATAGGATGGTAAAACAAGCATAAGTTTGAAAATTGAAGCACATAGAGAGGAAACTTGACATTATTGCAACTTCTACAAGCATATGTTCCTCCCTCATAATAATTTTCAGTAGCATCATGAATGAATTCAACAATATAACCAGCACCTAAAGCATTCTTTTCATGATCTACAAGCATAGAAAATTTACTACTCTCCGCATAAGCAAATTTCTTCTCATGAATAATAGTGGGAGCAAACTCAACAAAATAACTATCATGTGAGGCATAATCCAATTGAGAACTAAAATCATGATGACAAGTTTCATGGTTATCATTATTCTTAATAGCATACAAGTCATCACAATAATCATCGTAGATAGCAACTTTGTTCTCATAATCAATTGGAACCTCTTCCGAAATAGTGGAATCATCACTAAATAAAGTTGACACTCTTCCAAATCCACTTTCATGTTCATCACAATAAGATTCAACATCCTCCAAAATAGTGGGATCACTACTTCCTAAAGTTGAAACTCTTCCAAACCCACTTTCATCAATATAATAATCATAAATAGGAGGCACGCTTTCATCAGAATAAATATTCTCATCAAAACTTGGGGCCAAAATATATCATATTCATCAAACATAGCTTCCCCAAGCTTGTGGCTTTGCATATCATTAGCATCATGGATATTCAAGGAATTCATACTAACAACATTGCAATCATGCTAATCATACAAAGATATAGTACCAAACATTCTAATGCATTCTTCTTCTAGCACTTGAGCACAATTTTCCCTTCCATCATTCTCACAAAAGATATTAAAAAGATGAAGTGTATGAGACAAACTTAACTCCATTTTTTTGTAGTTTTCTTTTATAAACTAAACTAGTCATAAAACAAGAAACAAAAAGATTCGATTGCAAGATCTAAAGATATACCTTCAAGCGCTAACCTCCCCGGCAACGGCGCCAGAAAAGATCTTGATGTCTACTACACAACCTTCTTCTTGTAGACGTTGTTGGGCCTGCAAGTGCACAGGTTTGTAGGACAGTAGCAAATTTCCCTCAAGTGGATGACCTAAGGTTTATCAATCCGTAGAAGGTGTAGGATGAAGATGGTCTCTCTCAAACAACCCTGCAACCAAATAACAAAGAGTCTCTTGTGTCCCCAACACACCCAATACAATGGTAATTTGTATAGGTGCACTAGTTCGGCGAAGAGATGGCGATACAAGTGCAATATGGATGGTAGATAAAGGTATTTGTAATCTGAAATTATAAAAACAGCAAGGTAGCAAGCGATAAAAGTGAGCTTAAACGGTATTGCAATGGTAGGAAACAAGGCCTAGGGTTCATACTTTCACTAGTGCAAGTTCTCTCAACAATAATAACATAGATAGATCATATAACAATCCCTCAACATGCAACAAAGAGTCACTCCAAAGACACTAATAGCGGAGAACGAACGAAGAGATTATGGTAAGGTACGAAACCACCTCAAAGTTATTCTTTCGGATCAATCTATTCAAGAGTTCATACTAGAATAACACCTTAAGACACAAATCAACCAAAACCCTAATGTCACCTAGATACTCCATTGTCACCTCAAGTATCCGTGGGCATGATTATCCGATATGCATCACAAAATCTCAGATTCATCTATTCAACCAACACAAAGTACTTCAAAGAGTGTCCCAAAGTTTCTACCGGAGAGTCAAGAACGTGTGACAACCCCTATGCATAGGTTCATGGGCGGAACCCGCAAGTTGGTCACCAAAACATACATCAAGAGGCACATGATATCCCATTGTCACCACAGATAAGCACGGCAAGACATACATCAAGTGTTCTCATAAAAGACTCAATCCGATAAGATGACTTCAAAGGGAAAACTCAATTCATCACAAGAGAGTAGAGGGGGAGAAACATCATAAGATCCAACTACAATAGCAAAGCTCGGGATACATCAAGATCGTGCCATAGAGGGAACACGAGAGAGAACATGAGAGAGAGAGATCAAACACATAGCTACTTGTACATACCCTCAGCCTCGAGGGTGAACTACTCCCTCCTCGTCATGGAGAGCGCCGGGATGATGAAGATGGCCATCGGTGAAGGATCCCCCTCCGGCAGGGTGCCGGGAAGGGTTCCGAGAGGTTTTTGGTGGCTACAGAGGCTTGCGGCGGCGGAACTCCCGATCTATCTTGATATTCGATAGTTTTAGGGTACATAGGGTTATATAGGCGAAAGAAGTTGGTTGGGAGGTGCTCGAGGGGTCCACGAGATAGGGAGCGTGCCCTGTAGGGGGGGCTATCTCCTGGGCTCCTCGCGGGTCTTCTGACTTGATCTCCAAGCCTCCAGGATGATATTCTTCCAAAAAATCACTATGCCGAAGGTTTCATTCCGTTTGGACTCCGTTTGATATTCCTTTTCTTCGAAATACTGAAATAGGCAATAAAACAGCAATATGGGCTAGGCCTTCGGTTAATAGGTTAGTCCCAAAAGTAATATAAAAGTGTATAATAAATCCCATAATCATTCAAAACACATAGTAATATAGCACGAATGCTTCATAAATTATAGATACGTTGGATACGTATCAAGGTCAATACAACATTTGAAATCCCTGAGGATATTTATGCTGGATACTGCACTCCTAATGAGGCCAAGTTTGGCAAGGAGGACAAGAATCAGCGCAAAGTGCGCATACAACGGATTGAGAGGAGATGGACACGAGAATGGAGGGAGTACAGGTATGTTACTCCCAAATACATGAAGAAATTCGCGCTCAACCCTCCATGCTCAAGACCACCACTGAGACCTGGCCAACTGGCGGATCCCACCAGCCTCAAGCGTGGTGAGGACTATGCTGCTGAATGGGCTAGGCGCCAGGCCAAACTGGCTAGGCAAGCAAAGGAAGTAGTGAGGAAATTCAATGAAGATTCTGCTGCTGCTGCTAATGCTGCTGAGGCCTCTGGTAGTAAGCCTAGGAAGGCTATGCCAAATAAGCCTTCCCACAAGTCCAGTGCTTCTCCTTCAATGCCCTCACGGCCAAGCTCCTCAGAAATGCCCTCAAGGCCAGTATCTTCAAAGCTCTCACAGCAAATTCCTCAGTCTGCTCCTCCTCCTCCAAAGTCCTCAGTTCCTCCGACAAAGTCTTCAGCTGCTCCGACCAAATCTTCGGCACCTGTGCATCTTGCCACGTGCCAAAGGACAACTGGCATCTCTATTGCCTTAGGAGCATCTGCTAGCTCCACTGCTGCACCAAGTTCCTCAGCCGGACCATCTCTGCTGAAGAAAAAGGCCACTGCTGGACGAGGCCTTCGCCCAAGTCCTCACAAGAAGCAGGTTGCCTTCCAAATCCCCTCTGATGACGATGAGGCTGATGACGAAGAACTTGCTGAAATCATCAGGGACAGGCAAGCCAAGGCCGCTAGAGCCGAAGGCAGCAATGTGCCACTAATTCTGGATCCCAAGTTGATCCTTGATTTCATTGACTTATGGCACAAGGACCCCACTACACCTTTAGCAGAGATGAACCTCACTCTTGGTCAAAGTCATGTTCTCACTCACTTCATTGAGGAAGAGAATTGGAAATATGAAGAAGGACGAAGGCTGAAGAAAGCGTAGTATAAGAAACAGCGCTACCTCAAGGACAATGTCCTCACTCTTACCCCTGAACAACTCATTGCAGTACAAGATGAAATCAAGCAATTGAGTGATGATTTCAATCGGTACTATGCTGATTGGAAGGGAGCAAAAGTTTGTTTTGTCAATCTGATGAAGAAATTCACTTCAAGTACTGCTCCACCTGTGCACGTTGAAGTTACTCAGGCTGAAGCATCTATCCAGCCTATTGAAGAACATGCCAGCACCGCTGATGTCAGTCAGGATGCTGAAGAAACTGAGAGTACCAGGGCTGATGACTCCATTCCAGCCACTGAAGATATTGCCAGGGCATCCACTAGTGATGTGACTGAGGAAAGTGAACAAATCAGGACAACTGCATCAGTTGTGCCTGAGGTAAATGAACCAAAGTCCTCTGCACCTCCTGCGCCTACACCAACTCTAAGCCTTCCATCCGCATCAGATGCGAAGAAGACCAAGGCTGCAGAACGTCCAATAGTCAAGAAAAGGAAGGCATCAACTTCTTCAAATTCTTCAGCTCCGAAGAAGATGAAGACTCTGATCAGTTCAATTGACAATCCAATTGATGTCGTTCCAGTCTCATCCATGCCATCAAAGGACCTTGTTCCGTTTGGTGAAGACTATGAGATTCCCAAGGAATTCAATGAAGAAACTCCTTCTGCTGCTTTGATAGAGCAGTTGGACGAAGAAATTGAAGTGGATAGAATCCCTTCAACCCCAGTCATCTCCTCACCTATGCCTCAGTTCACTGCTGAAGAGGTAGGTGTTGAAGAAATGGAAGATGAGGATGTGGACATCGGCTGTACCACACCCGTTCTGAATGATGATTTTTGGGAAAGTCAGCATCCCAACTCTCCGTTGTTCACTCCTTTCCAAGTTGTTCCTCAGTCCCCAGTTGCTACTGAAGTACAAGTGGAATCTGATGAACCTCGTGCAACCCCGTCCGTCCATGTAGAAATTCCAGCCACTAGCACTGATGAAAATGTGAATGAAGAAGTGATGACCCAAGCTGCAACTGCAGAAGAACCTGAAATTCCTCAGCATGAGGAACCTGAGATTGTGATTCCTGAGGTGGTTCTGCAGATCACTAACACCCCTCAACCCAAGCCAAAGAATCCCTTCTCCAAGAAGCCAAAATTCAAGGCTGATGATTTCTTCGGCGAGCGTGTGTTCTTCACTGATTTTAACCCATATGACAATGCTCGTCTTAGAAGGAAGCGCTTCTGGACTGCCAGCCAGGCTAACTTCTATTCCTCAGTTCTCTTCGACAAGGAAAAAGTCTTCAACCATGAGCACATTCCTCACGTGGACATGGAATCTATGCCTTGCTTCACGCCGGTCCTCAGTATGCTTCACAATGCAGGTCTTCTTAACTTTTGCACTCACATTGTTGACTGGAATGAAGAGCTAATTCTTCAATTCTATGCGATGCTGCATATCACTGGTGAAGCACATGACATCAACTCCTGGGTGTTGGACTGGATGACAGAAAACACTCATTACAAGGCACCAGCCTCTGAGTTTCTTCGTGCCTTGCCAATCAGTCCTCCACCAGAAGGTGCTTGTTGTCTGTATGATGAACCTAAACTCACTGACCACTATATGCAAGTGCTCATGAAGCCGCTGAAGCCTGGACAAGTCCAAAGGACCAAATTCCTCGTGAAGGATTTGCTGTATGTGCCAAGGACAATCTATCGCATTCTGACGAAGACGATCAGTCCAATCAAAGGTCATGATTCATCTAATGAAGAAATTGTGGGAATGATGAAGAATATGCTCTTCAACATCATGCATGGTATCCCTATCAATTACCATGATTTCTTCATGAGGACTCTAGCGAATGTTGCACTCTCACCGTTTGAGCTGAAGACTTATGCTCCATGGATCATGAGATTCCTCAGATCAAGGTCTTCGCTCAACTACAAGGCTGGCACTCTTAACCATGGCAGCTACTTGCCCCCGATTAAAGTCCTCAAATGGACAAATTCCTCATCTGAAGGCAAGGGCAAGGCACCTGCTATTATCGATGAAGGCACTCGTCCATTGGATGGTCAGTTCCGCAAAGCTGCATCTTACTCCACCAATGATGACTCTGCCACTCATGATACTGCTGCCAATGCTACCAACACAAGTCCTCCAGCTACTGCTCCTCGTGTGATGACTGATTGTGAACTACTGATAAGTCTTCACCAGAAGGTCGATCGAAACCACAAGTGGGTTAAGCGTTAGTTTGGATCTATTCTTCACAACATGACTTCTACACATAATGCAGTGAAGAAAAACTACTACTACCTCCATCAAGTGTTTGATCGCACCTGGGCTATACTGTCACATCTATATGGTGACGAAGATCTGAAGCAAATGGGCTTCAAGGAAGACTTTGACTGGTCTGCACCTCCACCGAAGAGATTCAAGAAAGTCAAGGTTCCTTCCTTGGTGGCCAGCTCATATTCTTCATCACGCGCCACGGACGACCATGAAGACTGGGACGACACTGCAGCAGGCCCTACATTGACTCAAGACCCCGACAACGCTGGCGCTCCTCCATCAGCATGATATTCTTCAGGGGCGTTAGTCCTAGTCGGTGTCAAAACCGGCGGATCTCGGGTAGGGGGTCCCGAACTGTGCGTCTAGGCGGATGGTAACAGGAGACAAGGGACATGATGTTTTTACCCAGGTTTGGGCCCTCTCGATGGACGTAAAACCCTACTCCTACTTGATTAATATTGATGATATGGGTAGTACAAGAGTTGATCTACCACGAGATCAGAAAGGCTAAACCCTAGAAGCTAGCCTATGGTATGATTGGTGTCCCTCCTACGGACTAAACCTCTCCGGTTTATATAGAGACCGGAGAGGGCTAGGGTTACACAGACTCGGTTACAATGGGAGGAGATCTTCATATCATATCGCCAAGCTTGCCTTCCACGCCAAGGAAAGTCCCATCCGGACACGGGACGAAGTCTTCAATCTTGTATCTTCATAGTCCGGGAGTTCGGCCAAAGGTTATAGTCCGGCCATCCGGACACCCCCTAATCCAGGACTCCCTCAGTAGCCCCCGAACCAGGCTTCGATGACGACAAGTCCGGCACGCAGATTTGTCTTCGGCATTGCAAGGCAGGTTCTTCTCCAAATCCCATATACCTGTTGAACAGTGTCTGGCTTCTGAGGAATGTTGCGCTCCTTGGCTTCTGCGCCCAATAATGGCCATCTTCCATGTGTCAAAAGAATGCGAAAAGACAGGGTGTTTTTCATTTACCCCCCTAGCGGCGCCAAGGGGCCGCCTATAAAAGAGGCGGGGATTTAGATCCGAATCACACCATCTTCCCTCCGCGAGCATTCATCAGAGCGCATTTGATAGAGATCCATTCCATCATGGCCGCTCAAC